>NW_019737394.1:2473906-2507818 GCF_002891405.2 Cryptotermes secundus
ATGTTCCGCGAGCACCAAATTATGGTCAAAACAGGGAGCTCGCTGCCTCCTCCCCTCAAATATATCGTATCCGTTCTAACTGCGCCTGCGCCCAGAAGAAGCCATCCTAAGCCTCAGAGAAGTTATTTGGTAGCTGGAAGTGTCAGATGTATCATCTGACCACCTTTCCTGCCAATGTGTGTAGTACCTTTGAATCACGAAAGAAATTTTCTTATTTAATTCTTCAAAGTGTTAGCTGTGCTAACTTAATTAGCACGAACGCTCTACCATTGCTTAATATTGACTGAAAACACTTTCACGTAGTCGTGACATTAAGCAACAAAACAGAAACAGACTGTGCTCCTAGTGTTTCACAGTTCCTAATAAATGTGATTTTAAAAACAAAGCGCAATTGGGGTAATCCGTTGATCAACGCGGTGCATACAAGAACACGTGTATATGACGGCCAGTACTGTCAGAGCCATTGACTCAGGAAGGATAAGACGGGCCTCTCATAGATATTGGTTGCGAAAAATACATGGGAGAACTAGGCACAGATGCGAGAATACTACTGTAATACATGTATCTATACTACAGAATCGTGGTGAGGACTGGAATAACCTGGCTAACGATAGAATTTAATTGACGACTTCCGTGAACACGGAAACGAACCATGAAGCTTCTTCCTCGCAAGGCCGGCAACCTCATTGCCATCTATGAACCGATTGCTAGAAAGTTGCGGGAGTCTCGTCGTCTCACAACCCTATGGGCCTCCACGGCCTATTGCAGAGTTAGCGACCTTTAAGGGGTTTCCTGAACAGTTGTTTACCGACCAGAGCGATACAAGACGTGTCAGCTTGTCAACATACCACATTAATGAATGAATTACTGCCAGAGTAAGAAGTTCGAGGTTTGCCCACCAGGGCAGGACAGACAGAGTCATCTGTGATGTGGTAGCGACACCTTCCTGCGAGAGATTCAACCTGTAATGTAAGCAATGCCAGTGATCTGCAGGAAGTAGAATGTCAGAGACGTGTTGTGCTTGCAGGTGTTCATCTCAGCAGGCAGGATGGGCATTTCGGACATACTACTACTGACAGCTTTGATTTCTACTTCTGCTTTAGCTCGTAAGTACACCTAATGATGTAACAGGCGCTGTGTATATGCAGTAGTATGTGCAGTTGATGAAGCTAGGCGTTAAAACTTCAGAAATAACATTCGGTAGCCTCAGGTTCCATAACATGCAAGTTGTTATTCGCATAAACGGACCGTAGCAGTGACCATTTGAAACCTCTCGAATTATGTCGTCTCACCAGTCACAGGTTGTTAATCTCCCGTTTCATTTATAATTATTGGCATGTAAGTAACGGCATCGTCTTCTCTTTCACCTTTTCACGAGTAAGGTAATCAGACTTCTTCCAATTTTCAATTCAAAACTATTCTGAGGTGGTTAATCCTTTAGGCTTTGTTAGGAATGTTGGAATTTTGCAAGGCCCGTCTCACAAAAATTGTGCACATGAGAGCGAGCCAAAACTGAGACCTGAGTGTTCCAAAAGTCCAAGACCGTATAAAGGTAAAGTTGTTCTTGTGCTTAACTAATTAAACACTACGTCATGAAGGCGTATCGGGGAGTGGATATGTAGATCCACATTTTCTTGACCTCAGCATTAGCTGGATGTGAGCGGCCAGATTCACGCCCCGGCCGCTTTACCCCCGGGAAATAGCCCTCGGTACGCATTGGATAGGAGGTCCAGTGGACTCCGGAGCCACCCTGGAAACTTGCTGAAGAGAAAATGCTTGACCTTACCGGAACTCGAGCTCCGACCCCTCGGTCGTCCAGTCCGTAGCTAGTCGCTATTCCGACTACGCTATCCCGGCTCCTGTCCAAGACCGTATGGCTTTCATAAAGGTAGAGTTGTCCTTCTGCTTAACTAATTAAGCACTACGTCATGAAGGTGTATGGCACTAGATGGAAGTGAATGGCCAGATACACGCCCCAGCCGCTTTATACCCGGGGATAAAGCACCCAGTACCCATTGGATAGGTGATTGGATGAACCCCAGAACCGGTCTGGACGAAGTGGAGAATTGAAAATTCTTGACCCTACCGGGACTAACTCCGACCCATCGGCCGTCCAGCCTGTAACCAGCCGCTATACCGACTACGCTAGCTGCTATAAATTATAATCATTGTCCTTTAATTTTAAGTAGGGCTAGAAATGTATTAACTACTTATCAGTAAATGATGAATCCATTAATGATTTAAACCGGCACTCTGATAGTTACGTATAAACATTTCGCATTGAGGAAGGTTGAAAGTAGATGGCCTATGTTCATTAATTACTCAGAATTTTAGAAAATTTTCTTCCTCCCTCCAGACAAATTGTACGACACTACCTTCAAATAGGGGGAGTCGAGATAGCGTAGTCGGGATAGCGACTGGCTACGGGCTGGACGACTGAGGGGTCGAAGTTCGATTCCCGGTAGGTTAAATAATTTTCTCTTATCCACGTGGTCCAGACCGATTCTGGGGCCCGCCCAGCTTCCTATTCAATGAGTATCAGGGGTTCTTTCCCCGGGAGTAAAGCGATCGGGGAGTGAAGCTGACAACTCACCTTCAGCTAATGTCGAGGTTAAGAAAATATGAATATATATATATATATATATATATATATATCTCGTATATGCCATCTCCAACATATGCCTTTATGGCGTAGTGCTTAATAGCACAGGGACAAATTTACCTTCACCTTCAAATAGGTCAGGACATCGTCCTCCAGATCATTAACCACTCTCCATTTATTACCACCCCCTCCGTGTATTCGATTTTAGGCCTACAATGTACAAAAGTAAAATTGTCCCTGTGCTTAATTAATTAAGAACTATGCCATGAAGACGTATGGGGGACTGCAGGTCTACGAGTATATCCATGTTTTCTTGACCTCGGCACTAGTCAGCTTCACGCCTCTGCCGCTTTACCTCCAAGGAAAGAGCCCTCAGTATAATACCCATTGCACAGGAGGCTGGGTGGAAACCAGAGCCGGTCTAGACTAGGTGGAGAAAATCTTGCTCCTACTGGAACTCAAACCCCGACCCTTCAGTCGTGCAGCCCGTAGCCAGTCTCTATACTGACTGCACTATCCCTGCTTCGTAAAATATATAGCTCCTGCAATTACATCACTATTATTAAATAACTTATGAATCAACCTTAAATTGAAAGCTCGAAGTAATTTATCTGGCGTAACAGTTAATGAAGAAGCCGGGATAGCTCAGTCGCAATAGCGATAGGACGGCCGCAGTCTGTTTCGGGGGGGGGGCAAGAATATTTTAGCTCACAGCGTCCAGAACGGCTCTTGGGCCCACCAAGCCTATCCAATGGGTACTGGGGGATTCCTTCCCTGGGAGTAAAGCAGCCAAGGCGTGAAGCTGACCACTCACTTCCAACTGGTGCCTAGGTCAAGAATGGTGGATCTATACCTCAGCTCCACCATGTGTCTTCATGACATGGTATTTAAATAATTATAAAATTTCAGTTTCTTTTCTAACAATTATTGAGTAGTATCTTCCGGGTTATAACGCCGTGTAGTTCGAAGACAGACCGACGTTTGGGAAAAACATATCTCCATCTTCAGGGTGGAGGAATAAGCAAAGAAGAAAGCAATATGCTCCACCAGAAAATGGCGCTCTTTCCAAAGTACACGGAATCACAAACAAAATGTCTCTAATCTCCATAGCCATCCCCTTTAAAACTTCAGATCTTAAAATTAAGGAACTGTTACTAGTGATGAAATCTTATGTAGCCAGGAATTACGAGTACAAACTTCACCCGAATGAATCGCCATTGCGACAGAATAAATCTGATATATTTTCATGCCAAACCCAAGATGGGTGTAACTACGCTCTAGACGAAAATTTCCCCACCTTAGGGTGGAAACAGTAACACCGAACACCTCAGATATGTCCTTTGGAAGGTCATGCAACGATTAGGCGTATTCACAAAAGATTCGCATACACTCAGGCTCAAATTATTTCATGGGCCATTGTGAACATTATATGGAATAACGCATAAATGTCAACATCAACGAGCCTACAAAGGGCTGGAGACTTTAACGCTGGAGTAAGTGACGAACTTCGCTTTATTCATCAGTCCAAAGAAACGGAATATCTCGACAAGCAGAAGATATTCATGCTGACTTCCTGAAACCAGCTAAGGCCAGTAGTCTTAAAGTATCTTTCCTTGTTTTATAATAAACAGCATGCATTTGTTAACAGCATTTTCAAGTATGTTTCTGTCCCCTCATAACTTTTCAACCATCGGCTTGTTTTTCATGAAAATTTATGTGAATGCCATTAAAGAGCGCCCCATTTTTACGTTTAAATTTCCTACCATCCGTGGTATGCGGCCTGTATTTGCAACTAGCAACGATAAGGTGATCTCGCCTCCTTTTATTTATTTTTTCAGAATAAGGAAATTAGGCTAAAATATAGTCAATGTACTATTGAAGGTGGAAAAGTGAAATTTGGTGTACAGTCAGGTCATGAACAAGCTTACAAATTCTGTATGAAAATGCTTTTTTGTGTAACCACTGAAAATGTGGCGAAATGGATGATGCAAAACTTTGAGATTACATCCGACTACGATAAAGTGTTTTGTATTAGCAGCGATAGAAATTATGGACAGAAGTCTTAAATCTTAGGCTATACGCCTATTTGCTAATAAAGAATTCGTGTAATCCCCTCTTTAAGAACAAATTATTCGAAGGCAAATTGGTGTCATTTAATATTCATATTTCACTAGAACTATAAACTTGTGACGTCAACTATTTATGCAGAAGAGTACTACAAATTCAGACAGGTAGAAACATAAAAGCCCGGACGTCATTCCTTAAATTTTCGTGAAGTTTGACACCTCCAGACATGGGTATTGAGCCCTGGCATCACGCTATTAGCTTTATTGGGCGCCTTTTAAACTGGGCGTCTCTGTAAGGAACGTTGAAGAAGTTCATAAATATGTAAGCTCCGGCACAGATATCACTATCTCTTTTTTATGCGTTCTTCTACGAAGCTGTCAGTATGCAGACTGTATGGCGTCAAATGGGAGGATATCAGATGAATCCCGAATTGAAAGGAAACGGCAGTGACCTGTACGACGTACAATTGTGACATTTGCGTGGAGGAACTGAGTAAGACTACGAAAACGCTGTCAGGATACCCAGTTTCCTGGCCGATTCTCGAACCGGGAACTTCGCAAATACGTGCTTAGAGCATTACTGCTACGCCAACAAATTCGGTCTCCTAACCTCAAACACCAAAGGCAGCTCGGATTATAGGACCTTTTCAAGGTCTCTAATCAACGACTAACAGCCAGTCGTTCGGGCAAAATCAGTCCTAGTAAACACCGGCTTCCTCAAATGTTTGCGCATGTCCATTTATAGACTTTTCAACATAGGCAGGAAAAAGGTTCTGTTGAGATCTTCAGGTATGGTTATTATATCGCACAGAATTCACCAGCTTCTCTCTATGGGACTACTGGTGATTTAACCCACTGCGGTTGACGTTTTCCGGTCAGGAAAATACATTGTGGTTGGAATTATGTGTGAAAAATGAATGCCTAAAGGTAGAAGTTACATTTCACAACAACCGTGACGCATCAGTATAGAGGTATTACTGGTAAAATGTAAGATACAGCCAAAAAAACTCTCATAATCGCCATCTCTGAAGAAACGCCGAAACTACGCGCTAACTGAGAAGATTGAATAGGCCCGCACGCCAGGTCCCAGTCCATCCAAGCATTATAGAATGATTCACTCCATGGAGGCCTTCATTTTATAAATATAAACTACAAGATGACTTAAGAACGAAAACGAAACTAGGCGAGTACATACCTTGGTAGACTTGAGGATAATTGGGATACCAGAGGTCCTGAAATTCTTATCGCTTCGCCTGAAGACGCAGGCCGAAATAATGTCCTATGTCCACACACGTTATTTCACCACGCAACTGGCAGATTCACAGCCTGAAGAAAACAGAACAAATCAGGCAAGTACGGTTTAATGTTGCAAAGCACACAGTTATCTCCCAAACACATGTCGAATTGTTAAATGTTGCAAAGCACATTGATACCTCCCGAATACATAGTACGTAGAAATGGCAAATGTTGTAAAGCACATGCGAGCAGTTTTCGATCAGATGGCAACACCAGTTCTGGAAATTATAGATATCACCTCGTAAAAGTTCAGTGCGCCTCTCTTATCTGAACTACGACCAAACGGGCCAAATTCGGCTTTTACCTATTTGTCGGATCAGTATAAAATGATGGGCCCTAATAATACTAGTAATTTACTTGTACTCCTTGTCATCACGGCATGGCGCATTCTCTGGTTGCGTCGAGGTGTGGAGAATAGCTGTGAAAATATTAATAAGTAACAACCGAACACCCGATTAGGAAAGATCCTACGGCTTGAAGGTTGAGAATAAGGCTACCAACCCACCGAAAAAAAAATGTGCATACTTCGAAATATTTCATAGGGTCTTGAAATTGGATCACTAGTTGGTCGAGGCACTATGCTACAAGTCCCGATGAGGTCATTGGATTTTTTTCCAATTGACCTAATCCTTCCAGCCGCACTATGATCCTGGGGTTTACTCAGCATATAACAGAAATGAGTACCAGGAATGTTCTTGGGGGTAAAGAGCGGGCGGCGCGTAGGGCTGAGAACCTTTCCGCCATCTGTGAGCCGATTGTCTAGAAAATGTGAGAACCTCTACATATCACAACCCTATGGGCCTCCACGGCCTGTTACAGGGATACCTTTACTTTACTTACTTTCACTTTCTTGAACTCGGATTCTGTGGAAAACCTAATCAAAGGAATATATAAGATTTGAGGTTTCCATGATGGTGACTATGAAGAATGTCGTCCTCTGGGATGTGGTGCCGCGTAGATACTATGTAAACCGACGTTTCGGAGGAACATGTCGCCTCCATCTTCTGGGTATAAAAAATCCGCGGATGAGGAACCAGCGTGAGGAGGTGGCTGCAGTCACGTTGTCCCCGTACTCAGTGCAACACCTCGCCATGAAGACGTAGCTCGAAGCATTCCTCACCTCTGCACCAGATGAGGGTGAATGGTCCATCTCATTTCCTGACCGCCTGACGTCCTTATCCTATGGATAAGAGACTGGGTGGGCCTCAGAGCCGGCCTGGACACTATAAAGGCTCTGTCCCTGCCTGGAATCGAACCCCAGTCCGTAGCACAGTCTTTATACTGTCCGAGCTATCTCGGCTCCATAATAATGAACATAAGCTAAATTATGTTCATTTATCATAATAATAATTTTATCACTGTTTGGCTTATTATAATGTAAACAGAAATGCTGCTTATAATTCAATATAACCTGCAGAGGGATAACTACGGAGAGTACTCTCTTCTCGAATGTGACTTCGTTCAGTCCGGTACAAGTTCACTGATGTTTCGGAAAAATGTACTGCCTCCATCTTCAGGGTCAAGAGTAAGCCAGTTAAGCCGAGTCTCTGCTTCTTGCTTGTTTCTCATTTAATTTACTCGTCAACCCTCAAGGCTCAGGCAGTACTTTCCTCCGAAACGTCAATTAACTTCTCCTGCACTACACGGCGTCACGTGCGAGAAGGCTTCACTCTTCACAGGCAGCCCTATGAGAACTTCAAATCCAACCTGCAAATGAACATGTCTCTGACGCGTGATTAAAACAATTTTACGTCAATTATTTTAGAACATTTATGATCTCTAACTGATATAATTAAATTAGCTCATCTAACTTCCTGGAGCTGAGCCCTTCTTGAGAAGCCGCTTATTGTGCAGCTACTCAAGAAATTCTCAGCATTATATGGAACCCGAAGGTTCATTACCGTGTTCACAACAGCCCTCCACTGGTAACTATTCTGAGTCAGATGGATCCAGTCCATACCACACCACCCTACCTCCCTAACATCAATTTATCTACTAATTCGAGAGACAGAGGAAAGACTTCAATTCCTGTAAGTCATCTTATCACGAAGTGTGCAATGCGAAATACTCACACTCCTACTTTTCAACATTACGCAAATCACTGTAAAACTCTTCATTTCGTTGGCAACACTGAACCGGCGTGTTTCTCTTAACTTTGTTCTAGATCCCACTGTTGGTCCGATTGCCCCCGGCAATTCTTTTTCAGAGCGAATACTGTTTACCAAAGGTATGAGATTTCATTCTTCTAAGCTTCATGTATGCTGATCCCAGTGGCCGCGCAATCTAAGGCATGAACTGTCTTCGCCCGCTCCAACGCTGGGGTCGTGGGTTCAAATCCCACTCGAGGCATCGATGTCTTGTATGTTTATTCTGTGTTTGTGTTGTCCTATGTGTAGGTAGAGGTCTCGCGACGGGCTGATCCCCGTCCGAGAAGCCCTGCCGACTGTGTAAAAACGATTATGAAATTGAAAGAGCGGCCAGGACCCAACAAAGGGCTGTGTAGAGTCATTGATGAATGAATGAAGCATGATATAGTCATTTTGTTCTACTGATAATATCATGAAGCCGCGTGGTCTAAGGCATGAAACGTCTCCGTCCGCTCAAACACTGGGATTATGGGTTCGAATCCCACTCGAGGCATGGATATTTGTCTGCCTTTGTGCTGTGTATGTGTCGTCCTGTGTAAATAGTGCCCTTGCCATGGGCTCATCCCCCGTCCAAGGAGTCCCACTGACTGTGTACAAGATTAAGAAATTGAAAGAAGCCGTCATGGCCCAAACTGGGTTGTAAAGCCTGTAGTAGTTGCCATAATGGTAGTAGACAGTGTCATGATCATTATGAACGAATTAGTAAAAGAGGTGTACCGAAATTTAACTTTCTGAAGGCTTTAAATATTAATTATTGTTGACACGAGTACTTCAGCGTGAATTAAAAAATTTATTGATTGATCATTACTTTAATAAAGTAACCGAAATTTTGCGGCTAGAGGGTGTCGCGTGGCCAGCGCAACGAATCACCACGGCAGTTAATTTCGGTTTTTTAGACCGGAACCGCTATTTCCTTGAAATAGCTCCTCAATTATGATCACGAGACTGAATGGACCCCGTTCCAGACCCACTACTTCTCAGAAAACCTGGTAGCGCCGGGAATCGTACCCGGAACCTTTGGATCTGTAGCCAGGAACTCTGACCACTAGACCACAGAGGCGGTCAGCTTTCTCCTCTAAAGGTTAATAAATCTATCACTTCCAAGCATGAGTAATATTGCTTCTTCGCGTTTATTAAGAAAACTTGTATTAAAATGAATTTATTTGGGTGTGAATAAAAATTGCCAATAAGAATATTATGTCTCTGGACATTATTCTTTGTCATGATTTCATTTAAAACACAGCGTTTCGGAGTCCGGATTCTGCCTTCGTCTTCAGGTAAAACCTACTCAGTTAGGCCCAATCGATATAGCTACTTCATATCTCCGGACGCCAGCAACAGCACAAGATAGTGTGGAAAACATAATTATAGATAATATCCATACCTAATATTTATATTAATGTACCATCGTCACAAACTTTGAAATCTTAAAAAAGTTGCAGAACTTCAACAATTTACAGGCACGGAATATATACTCGCCGTCATAAAAGGCAAGAAAATGAAAGGCATTATGATGTACTATCGGAAAGTTCTAGGACTTTTATTGTTGTAAGTGCCTCGGTGAAAGACGTTAAGAAGGGATGTCAAAGACACACTTCTGCAAACCTATTGCATCGGCCTGCCACGTGATAACGTGCTGTGAACACATGTTGTTCTTATATGAGAGCTTTTTCTACTTCGTGTTTCGTTTTCCCTGCGATCGATGGCAAAATCGAGCAACGTGTCTGCATCAAGTTTTGGTGAAGCTCGGAAAATCTGCTACCGAAACTCTTTGAAATGCTTCGTGAGGCATCTGGAGAACATTCTTTAAATCGGACAGCGGTCTCTGAATGGCATTCAAGTTTCGAGGCCGCGCGAGTGTCAGTTGAAGATGACGAAGGTTCAGAGCGATCAGGCACCAGCAAAAGGACAGAAAATATTGAGAAAATTGGAGAACTCATCCACGAAGACCGTCGCCGAACAATCCATGAGCTGGCTGAAACCGCTGGGATCACTTATGGAGTTTGCCAGGAAACCTTAACAGAAACATTGAAAATGCGCCGCATTGCTCCTTCATCACGACGATCACAACGCCTCCCTTCCACATGTCCCTGAAAACCACAGTTTGTGACTAACAACAATATGGCTATCATTCCCGATCCTCCCTACTCTCCGGACTTAGCCTCCTGTGATTTCGTTTTGCTTCCCAAATTGAAAATAAAACTGAAGGGGCGACGTTTTGAAACAGTGTCTGACATCCGAAGGGAATTGCAAGTGGTACTCGACAGCGTAGAATTTATGTAGAAGGGTAGAAGCAATTCGAGGTGAATACATTTGCAAAATAAATTAAATACAATCTGCTACAGATACACAACAACGTAGACATTTGTGACCTGCAGAAGAAGTAACCCTAAGTACCAAAATAATGCTGGGTAGTTTAAAACAGTTCGACGCACTAATGACTTCAATTAATTGCAAATGTTTTGATATACGAAGTGGGGTCATAAAACTTCAAACTAAGCAATGCATTCGTCTCTCTCGGCGTGGCCGATGCTCAGATGAGTTAGACGCAATCCATGCACACGGCATCTGGGCAGATACTTACTTACTTACTCATGGAGCTGAGCCCTTCTGGAGGAGCCGCCAATTCTGCAGCTACTCAAAAATTTCCCAGCATTTTATGGAACCCGAAGGTTCATTACCGTGTTTACAAGAGCCCTACACTGGTCCCTATCTTGAGATAGATCAATCCAATCAATACCATCCCATCCTATCTCTCTAAGATCCATTTTAATATTGTCCGCCCATCTACGCCTTGGTCTTCCCAGTGGTCTCTTTCCTTCCGGTTTTCCCACCAATATCCCATACGCATTCCTCGTCTCCCCCATTCGTGCTACATGCCCTGCCCGCCTCATCCTCCTTGACTTGATCATTCTAATTATACTTGGAGAAGAGTACAAATTATGAAGCTCCTCATTATGCAGTTTTCTCCAACCTCCTGTGACTTCATCTCTCTTCGGTCCAAATATTCTCCTCAACACCCTGTTCTCAAACACCCTCAGTCTATGTTCCTCCCTTAATGTCAGAGACCAAGTTTCAGAACCATACAGAACCACAGGCAAAATTATAGTTTTGTACATTCTAATTTTTATGTTTTGAAGGACACATACAGATTTAAATAAAATATTAATTTGTCATTTAAATACACACAACATACAGGTCGACTTGGTTGGCTCTTATTTAATGATTCAGTGGTCAACTGCAGAACCTTGTCTACATCGAATGACTTGGATGATTACTTAGTGTGGTCGAAATGTCAGCTAAACAAAACATGATCTCGTATTGGCGGGAATGTTCAGATTTGAATCTGCCAGTCAATTTATAGAAAGCTAACACAGCGTTGTGAGTTATGCACTGAACATGGGAGATCTCATTTCCCCAGATTCTTTTTGTAATAAAGATATTTGTAACTTATTTTAGTGTACATTTCATTAAACAGTTAACTGACTTTCGAGCCATCCTGCTGAATTTAGAGGAAGAGTCCTTGAAATAAACTAAGATCGTTTACTTTGAAATTTTTATGTACTCGTCTTTCCATTTTATGTGAAGTGTAAACAATGTTGTCAGACAACGGTGAAGAATTTAGAAAAATTATCGTGACCTATTTAAAAGCACTTTGAGGTTTACCGTGTGCCGGAAGATCTAACCGCGCTGATTCTTACTTGAAACCCTTACAATACAAGAACTGCTGCTCATGTCATAGACATCTTGATGTGAGGTTTGGGGTTTTCCCGAAAGAGAAACGCTATCTGAACTGTATTCCGGGAAACTGAGGTGTCCTTATGGCAAAGTGCTTATCGCATCCTGCAAACGTTACAAGCCCAAAAGCAATCATACATTCTCCTGTAAGAGACAAAGTCTATGAGACATTCATTTACACTCCTCATCACAAAATTCAATTCACTGTGGACACTCTCACATTTGTCATGCAACAGAACGTTTGTTCTGGGTCGAGCGAGAGTGGAAAGGAGTAGCTTTACTCCAGTTTGGAGTACATATAGTTTCGTTCAAGTTGTGATGTTTCTCACTTGCATTTTTATGTGCCTGGTTCGGGACATCATATATTCGACGTTTTTCTTAGTTACCTCAGTCCCTCCAGGCAAATGTAGGAATAAACCCTTCAATTAAACCACGTCTTTCCATATCGTTTCTAATTCATAATCCACTATCATGAACTACTCGACGCTGTGTAGCCTGAATTACTCAGAGCGTCGTTAAATAAACCATAAACAAAAATCAATAAATAAATAAATAGGCACATTACTATTTCGACGAGTCGGAATAGCCCAGTAGGTACAGCGACTGCCTATGGGCTGGACGACCGAGGGGTCGGAGTTCGTGTCTCAGTAGGAGGCAGGATTTTTCTGCTCTCCATCTCCAGACCGGTTCCGGGGCCCATTCATCCTCCTATCCAATTGATATTGGGGGCTTTTCCCTGGGGATAAAGCGGCCGGGGACTGAAGCTAATTACTCATTTCCAATTAGTACAGAGGGGCATTCAAGTTCTAAGGTCTCCGATGTTTTTTCTCAGGACTGGGAGCAGATAGACACACGCGGTTTAGTTTAAAATACGTGTGCACTCTTTGTGAATGCGCGACAGAGATGGCAGCACTCTATGACACACAGAACTCTTGTGGTAGCGGCGAGAGTGAGAAGTGTTTTAGATACTTAAAATGGCCACGTTTTCGTTACAAGAACAGCAAGTAATCATTCGTTTTCTCCACTTGCGTGGTGCGACACCCATTGAAATTCATCGCCAGTTGAGTGAGACGTGTGGTGATGGTGTCATGAATGTGAAAAATGTGCGTTCGTGGGTGCGACAGTTCAAAGAAGGCCGAACGTCGTGTGACAACGAACCAAAACAATATCGGCCTCGCACCAGCCGGTCTGACAAGATGGTCGAGCGAGTTGAGAAAGTTGTTTTGGAGGATCGCCGATTGAGTGTGGAAAACATCGCCTCTAAAGTTGGCATTTCCGTGGGATCTGTGCACAAAATCCTGCATGAAGACCTGCGAATGAGGATAGTGTCCTCCAGGTGGTTGCCACGAATTCTGGCGGATGACCACAAGGCTGCACGCATGGCAATTTGCCAGGCGATGTTGACACATGATGAAGGCATGAATGGGACTTTCTTTTCATCAACTGTGACAATGGATGAGACATGGATGCCGTTTTTCAATCCGCTATTGCATCAGCAATTTTCCAGCGGTCAAAACAGACTCCTACAGAAGCGTTCGCAGCGGCCATGGAATCATGGCGTCGACGTTGTGAAAAATGTGTACGGTTGCAGGGAGATTACGTTGAAAAGTGAGAGAAGTTTAAAATTTTTTGTATGATTATTGTGTGAGGAAAAAAATCGGAGACCTTAGAACTTGAACGCACAACGTATACATCAATGGCCCCATATGTCTTCGCGGTGTACTGCTTAATTAGTTATACCCGGGACTTTTTTCTTGCATTATCAATTGGTTTTAGTTTCATTTGCTGCACATATAAAAACTGTTAACCCTAAATCTTACCACGATCTGTATTTCAATTACATTCTGTTTCTTCAATGAACCGTTTTAAAGCGAACACATAAAGTTCGATTTGAGCGACAAGTATCCGTGAAGTCGACAGACAATATTTACCCAAAATTATTGTAGTTTCTTTAGGCGACTGAGACGCAGTTCCGATTAGTAATTGATTTTATTAATAACCTACAGGTCGTAACTACAATTAATTATAACACTGTTACCGATTTAAGCAATTAACACTCACTACACACTGATCCCTTCAGTCTATCTGCAGTAATCTTCACGGGTAGAGAACTATAACATTCTCCCTAAATCACACACTCCCAATACCACTGCACTATAGCACATGTACATGTAAATCTTCAAATCACAAGCTAAATCCTCACAGGCCGACCTCTTCTATTCTTCTGTACTCTTGGTTCTAATTCGTTCTCAGTCTTCACAATTCAGGCTCCATTCTCGTCCTTGTACTCTCACCTGCTGAAACCTTCATCACTGTCACTTTAAAACTGAAACTGCTCAAGTCAAAGTCACATCAGTCAGTCTGTCCTGGTGTCGAGCCCAATCTGGGTCTTATGACCAGATTACTGACAGATTACTGTTTAACAATTACGGTCGTGTTATTGTGAGGCGCCCTCTCTGACGAGAAGACGGGTCTGTCTTTTGTTAGAGTCATTGTCTGCAGTAGTAAGTCATTTGTCATAATGTAAAGGATATTTACATTTTACATGTTAAACATGTTGCATGTATGAGGGGTAGGCCTCCATGTTAAACATGTTAATAAATGTATATAAAATACATACAGGGCCCCTGTCAGACCAAGCTCAGTACAGCAGATTATGTCCTATTTCTAGTAGCTTCCGCTACAACTGCAGTCTAATCACTTGAACGTTCGTATGCTTGATCGCCGCCAAGTTTAAGCCTTTTATAATTTCTACGAGTATGTCGGGCTTCGCCTTGTCCAATACTTGGAACATTTTTGTTATCATGATTTTGTATGACTTCTGCTTATTGCCTGCATAATTTTCTTATATAATCATATACGTACGGAATATTGAAAGCCATGTGTAAGTCGCGAACCGGTGTGTGCTTTGGAAAATTGCCAATGGTGCGGAGAACCTGGTTTTGTAGGCGCTGCAATTTCACTAGACGGGTGTCTGCCGCGAATTCCCAGGCGGGACTAGCACAAGTCATTACAGATCTAATCAGAGCTTTGTGGAGGGTCAGTTTAATGTTAGCGCTTTTTTTTTTCCTTTGGCACTACAGCCCAGTGGGCCTAGGCCTACCTCCATGAACGCCGTTCACAATGTTAGCGCTTAATCGCTCTCTTTTGAATAGAGAGTACAATCTAATAAATGTTCTGAAGGCCTTGGCTTCGATCATTTCTATGTGCAATCTCCATGTAACCCTCCTATTGAAGATTACCCCGAGATATTTTACAATATTTACAAGTGACATATGTCTGCCATTCAGTGTAAGATGAGACACAGGCGGACGACTGCGAGAGAAGTAGATCCCTTGAGTCTTATCTTCATTAATTTTGATATTCCACCAGGTTTCTATTGAGCTGAGGCCGTGCTGGAGATTTCTAACAAAACCCTCCTTGCAATCTTTCGCATACAGAGAGGTGTTGTCTTCAAAGAAGGCTAGATGAACGCCATGTGTTTGGGGGCATCACATATGTACATATTGAAAAGAGTAGGAGACAGGACCGAACCTTGTGGCACCTATGCTTGCATTTCCCTTGGCGTAGAAATTTCGCCTTCCACCGAAACACTCAATTTACGTTCTGAAAAAAAAAATCCAATAAGCTTAATTAAGCTGGTCGAAAATTCCAATTCTGACAACTTAGGTAGCAAGCCAGAGTGTCATGTATTATCAAAGGCTTTTTCGATGTCCAAGAACACCGCATCCGTTCTGTCTGGAACTTTAGTTATACGTGTATAATGTAGCGCTCCACCATGCCGTTCGACTGCGGGTGGAGGTGCATGGTGAGCGTCTAGCTCACTCCAAGGCGATGCAAAACTTCTTGTAACAGATGAGACTCGAAGTTACGGTACTGAACTCTATGCAACTCCCGAGGTATGCCGAAGCGGCAGAAGAAGTTGGTGACCAAAGCTTCCGCTATTGTAGAAGCTTACTGACTGGGATGTCGTGCACTTCCGGCCATTTGGTAAAGTAATCCATAGCGATAGGATGTTACATTATATTTAATTGAAACACCTTCAGCATTTTCTGGGGTGAAACATTTGAACAAAGGACACGAGGTCCTCATTATGCGTTCGTTTCATGTATTGCATACACAGATATGCTGTAGGCGCAGCCGGAATGTATGTCAGGTATCCTATTTTTGGTACAAGAGTACAGTAAAACTTGGTTATAGCAACATCGGTTTCTGCGACACCTTGTCTATTGCGTCAAATATTCAATGGTACGAACTAATTCCTCATAAAGCAACTGTTTTTATACCTTGCTTAGTACGACATGCACAAATGCATCAACCTCGTATGTAACGTCATTTTCATTCCTGAATTTCTNCTACTGTAATTCCATGGTTGGTCTGACACATTTCCCTCTATTACTTTCTCCAGTACTGCTTTAAAAAGTCAACAGCTATAATTTAAAAATTCGGTTTAATGTTACGAAAACCTTGGAGTAGTGCTTAGGACATTGTATTCATTAGGTACTGGGTTCGAGTTTCGACCACAAGATAAACTATTCTGATATAGGATATCTCTGGTTTCCACTCACTCAAATTCTTAAATGGCCACTACTACTTCCTTTCACTCCGCTTCAGTTCGTTATACATCATCATCCTTTCATTACACTAAATAAGCTACATAAAGCACCACTAAAGCACACCAGTATACTGGAATGAATAAGTATGTTTTAGGTAAAGTTACCCTTGTCACAGGCCGTGAAGGTCTGTGGGCTACGAACACACACAGCGACATCGGTCGTACTACGTCCGTACGGTTCATGTCGCATCAAGCAGTAGAATATAAATTGTAGTCTTAGCTTTCATACTTGACATGCGACATCTACCGTACGACAATCGGAGAGCAAAGAAATGTATCTGGTCGCTCTAGTGTGAAAAGTAGGTCGTACGGCAAAATATCGTATGACATTTTTCCGTACGACCGATGTCGCTGTGTGTGTTCCTAGCCAAAGGGTTGAGGCCCCAATATTTTCTAGACAATCGGCTCACAGATGGCAGTGAGGTTGTCAGCATTAAGCGCAGACCGGCAGCACTTCGTCCCCAGGAAGATTCCTGGTACTCATTTCTGTTAGAGGCTGAGTCGACCCCAAGGCCATAGTGCAGCTGGAAGGTTAGGTCAATTGAAAAATTCAATTACGCCGTCTGGATTTAAAACCGTGACTTTCCGGCTTGTAGCATAGTGCCTCAACCAACTGCACTACCGCGTGCCCCCTGTTATAAAGTTTACTGTGCTCGATTTTTAGTAACAACGTCCGTCATCAAATTCGGTTAGAAGGTCGTGCCACGGGAGGTCGATGTGTCATCATGTATGAATGTACGAATTAGACGCGGCGTCCGTGAAAACGTTTAACGGAACCATAAAAAGTAATATACAAGCCGTACCATAGATCAGTTATTCGTTGGACAGTCACTGCAGCGGCCCTAGTTCAATCCCACGTCAGTTCATGTGGGACCTGTGATGGATGAAGTGGAACTGAGGCACCTTTTCTCCGCGTACTTCGGTCCCCGCTGCCAGTTCTTTCTACCAAATACTTAACTTTCTCACGAATGTCATCAGGGACTGATACAGTGAGTCATTTACGGCCGAAGTACCAAGGGACTCTCTCTCACCGCATCCTAAGCATATAGAACGTTAATACCTATGCAATTTTTACTTTTTGTTATTTATTTGTTACTCTGTGACTGATCGCCTAAAATATAGATCTAAATATATAGTTTCGTTTTTTGTTTTGCGGATGTGCTTGCAGGTCCCCAAAACATTTTTAGTAGATGGAAGAACTACTTCTTGAATGTACGTACATAGGGTCAGTGATGTTAGGCAGATAGAAATACATACAGCTGAGCTGTTAGTACCTGATCCTAGCACTTCTGAGGTTGAAATTGCTATTGCAAAATCGCCACGTAGTGAATCAAATCCCGGCAGAACATATTCAAGCACAGGGTGAAATACTATGTTCTAAGATCCATAAGTTAATTAAGTCTATTTGGAATAAAGGAAAAATTTCCTGATCATTGGAAAGAATCTATTATTGTATCCGTTCACAAGAAGGGTGATAACACTGCTATCAACTTCATATAAAATTTTATCTGATGCTCTTCTCTCAAGGACAAGTCCATACATAGATGAAATTATTGGGGATCATCAGTGTGGGGTATCGACGTAACAGATCAACTGCTGATCAGATCTTTTACATTCGTCAGATACTGGAGAAAAAATGGGAGTACAATGAGACAGTACATCAGCTATTAGTAGACTTCAAGCAAGCCTATGATTCAGTTAGGAGGGAAGTATTGTACAATATTCTGATAGAGTTTGGGATACCCATGAAACTAGTCAGGCTGTTTAAAATGTGTTTAAACGAACGTATCGTAAAGTCCGTATAGGTAAATATTTGTCTGATAATTTTCCTATTCAGAATGGCGTAAAACAAGGAGATGCTTTATCGCCACTCGCCGAGTCCAATTTAGCACAAAACCGGCATTTCTCCAAGAAATATATCATATGAAGCCAATGTAACTTACGTAATGAAATGTTTACTTATAAATAACCTTCTGTCTTAACATTTTTCGAACCACTCTGTACTTTCCAGTATGCATGTAATCCTCAATGTAAAGGGGGGAAAGGTAAAAATCCGATATAAAAATAACGAATCAGATGCCGCATGGACCGAATCTAGTAGTAAGAAAGTTTCTGTTATTGGATCGGTAAATCATGTCACGTGTTAGAGCGACTCTTTTCCGGGTTCTGCATTGGTAATTGGACTTACTGAACAAACAACTCGTAACTACATTTAACTATATCGCTATCTCTGATCTCCACACTTTACAGTTCACTAGAGCACACAGTCTAGTGCTCGCAGTCTGTTACTAGACGTTTCCTGGTAACGGGTTTTAACACAGCCCGCTTAAGTCCTTACCGCCTGACACACATTCTGCGACTGAACCAGACTCTACACTTGTACCAATGATAACGCCTCGTCAAGGACACAGCTCTTCTAATGTTGTAGGTCAACTCTTGCTGCAAAGGCGTGTTTATGGCGCCGTTGCATAGCAACGGTCGCGGCGCAGATCATGGAAAACACCGCTTCCAACAGTTCTTCTATTGTTTTAGTTCAGATATTGCTTGCTAATAATCTGCTTCCTAACAACGGCTGTTGTTCTGTTGCCTGTTTCGCGGTCGTTGCCTATAAACGGGTCTATACGCCAAATCTATTTCTCTAGAAACATCCCCCTGACTTTATCTCCATCGAAAGAAAAAGTAGGTCGAGCTCAAGAGTACAAAGAAGTGTTAACCACTTCCGGTGGGAAGGTTGCTTTAGCCGATCTCTAGACCTATAAACGGGAAATGAATGTGTGCTGCAATTTAAACTGCAGACACGATGTGGTAACGACTGTTTAATATTTCTGTCAAAGTTTCGAGCAGTTGCCATATAGATAATTTTCAACAAACAGTACCACTATACACACAGTTTATGCTTCCAGATCACAGTAAATCTCACCTGATATATACCAATACAGGTGTTCCACGGTTACCGCCACCAGATGGAAAATAAATACACTTTACAGATCGCTGTCGCACACAGACTAGTGTCCTCAGTCTATTATAGTCTCCACTAGCCGTTTCCTGGTAACGGATTTTAACACAGGAACTGATTTGAGTCTGAGTCTGAGTTTTATGTTATGACTGACGGTCAGCCGGCCAGTCTCTCTTGGAATAAAGCACCCATCTGGGACTCATAACCAGATTTTTATTACTGTCAGACAGTTGCGGGTTTGTTAATGTGGGGCGCTCCCTATGACAAGAGGATGGTTCTGTCGTTTACAATTGCTGCTTCACCTCGGCAGCTCAGTCGCTCTCGGGTCCGAGTCCCGTGGGACTCGCGACCATATTTTATGGTCTCAGATTCGAGACTTCAATTTTCGTCTCCTCCTACGACTCACAAGGCTACGGTGGAGATATTCGACACCGCCTTCACACGGGATTCAACTGAACTAATTTTATCTCTTGTTTATAGAAGCTCCGCCCGAACTATGAGAAGAGGCACCACGTTTCCAACAGTAACTTTATCGTTGCGTGCGTATTCTTTGCCGCGGGAACGTGTTTACCTAGCCGTTGCCGAGAAACGGTCGTTGTTTACAGTATCACTGCTTAGCAACGGGTCTATAGGCCACAGCATACATACCAAGTTTCTTAAAGTTTGGTTCGAGTATTGAAAACTTAATAGGGGGGGGGGATTTTTAGACACAAAAACAACATGGTAACGTCATGGTCCTACATTTATTTTTTCAAAATAAGAGAACTACGATAAAAATTTTGAGTGGTAGCCATGTTCATATATTTTACACCCCACAGAAACAGTATAGAACGTCTGAGAAAAAATTTAAATTCGCTAGTGGGGGGTGGAGTCCAACTGGGTCCACTCGGCACGGTGGCCATTGATTGGCCTATTGTAGCCTGCCCCGGGTGATTATGCTGATGGAGAATTTTGTGGAATGAAGACTGGTAGGGAAACTAAAGTACTCGGAGAGAACCAGCCCCAGCGCCACTTTGTCCACCACAAATCCCACTTGACCAGACCCGGGATCGAACCCGGGCCCCCGTGGTGGGAAACCAGCGACTAACCGCTTGAGCTATGGCTCGGCCTTAAACGTCTGAGAAACATACACTGAACAGAACCAAATTACTCCCATGTCGGATATTCTCATGACCACCATGTTATGACGGGAAAGTACATATTTCAGTGCTTATGGCAAGTCTTTATCCAAATCGCTCAGCTGTAAGAATTCTTGTAAAATTGCTTATTGGATGGACAGACACTCGGATACGATGATGCCAAAATCTGTATGAAATACCCTGAAAGTAGAGAAAAATTAACGTTCAAACTAACTTGAGCAAGGCAGAAGTTTGTAGGATGTTTCCTTTTCATCTCAACGGCTTGGGGTTGCTCGCTCCCTGCGCTGTGCAGCTTCCTGAGAAAAAAAAAAAAAGTTGTCGTAAATTACAGCTATATTTTTGTTTTAAAAAATCATTTTAAATTTGTTTTCATATCCAAATTATATTTGAACCCTAGCTAGAGATAGGATGAGATGGTATGGATTGGATAGATCTGGCTAAGGATAGGGACCAGTGGAGGGCTCTTGTGAACACGGTAATGAACCTTCGGGTTTCAATAAAATGCTGGGAAATTTTTGAGTAGCTGTAGAATTGGCGGCTCCTCCAGAAGGGCTCAGCTCCATGAGTAAGTAAGTAAGTAAGTAAGCAAGCTGTATAGTACTCGTAGTTACACATTAATACTGCGAATTTTTTGTCATTCTTGTTCCCCAAAAAACAACAGCAGTTTTCGGTAACTAACGTTTTAATGTATAACTTTCACTATTTGTGAAATATTTATCACTTTCCCTCTCTTCTTCAAGGCATAAAAAACATGTTAGCATTGATGTGTAGTCATACAGAGGATATATATCCGTCATTGTACAGATGCACAGAACACACTCTTATGGCCAAATAATCTGTATCTGGGGTCACGAACTTTACAGGGTGATGGACAACTGGGAGGTCTTACAGTGACCATCCTCAGAATCTACAGGGAAGAAAAAAGAGACGCGAATTAGAATGCCAGTAGCGTTCTGTCTTGCATTCTCATATCAATATATTTTTCAAAACAGAATTTTAGAAAATTTTGTCTCATAAAAAATACCTAACGAAAAATCAGACATTTTCTCACACTTCAGTTATCGTTATTTGTACCAAATTCCCTCAATTAATGACACCTGAAGACACTCTAAACATATGAAACTCCTTGACGACAGAGATTAAGTTCATAGAGCGTAAATCGTCACGCGTTTTGCCATCATCGAACAAAGAAATGATTGCGAATATATTAATATCCAGTGGGCACGGTGGGCCGAGGTGTGAAGCTGACCACTCACCTCCAACTAGTGACGAGGGCAAGAATCATAGAGTTTAATCTCCATTCTCCCATACATCTTCATAGAGTGATCCTTAATTAATTCAGCACACGGACAATTTGACCTTTGCCGTACATTATAACAGGAAGCACAGACACTACTGTGATTCGTTTCTTTCGCCTGCTTAATACTGAACACTTTAGTGTTGCGGTGACGCTATAAATTTGTATTCTGAGGGCGTCTGGTTAGAATGTCCTCGGAGGTACCGACTATCCTGTCTTAGGATCTCTCGGTTTTCCCTTGTACAGTTCCTTGAAACAGGCAAGTACCACATCGTTTAAAACCCTGCGCACCCATAATTCATGATTATCTTCAGATCTCATTCGACAATATCTACACTATGTAACCTCTGAATTTGAACAGCGTCGTTAAATAACCTAAGAACTAGCCGCTTTTTCTAACAGAACATTTTGGGGCAAGTAGATTCAAAGGGGTTCTGACGATGGTGTATAACACTAGTGATTACTGGGTTTTGGGGCTTTGTTTATCGTCCGGTATTCTACACTATACAACACAGTGTTTCGGAAACTGGATCTCCTTCTGTCCTCAGGTACTAGGGTGGGAGAAACCTAGTCTGTTGGGTCTGTCAGAAAGAGCTAACCTCAATTACTGGACCTGTTAAATCTATCTAGGTTATCCAACATTGTAGATGTTTCCTACCCCTCACCTGAAGATGGAAATAGATCCATCTTCCGAAATACTGCTTTCTAATGTTTTCTAGAATATCGGACGATAAACAAAGTCCAAAGACTCAGTAATCCTGAGCATTTTGGAGCAACTGGAAAGAATTCTATATCAGTCTTTGTTCTGGGTCCACATGCTAGCTGTTCCACTTGTAGGCATCTAACTAAACTTGCGTGCGTCTGAACCCAGGTGAAGACTTATTCCTACTGGCCTACTGACTTCCATGATGTCGTGATCGTCATGATAAGGGACCCGTAAGCGAGCTTGGCACGGTTCCACGAGTTTCTCTCACGTCCGGTTTCTGAGGTTGAGACTAGCGATTAGTTCCTGGTGAGTGCTTGCTATCAGTAATCTGTTTTATTCATTATTTCAGGTTCAATTAACGACGGTTTCTGTAGCTCGGACTGCACAGTCTTGAATTGTATTGTGGCGTATATACCCGTTGCTAAGCGGTGACTCTGTAAACAGCAACCGTTGTTATGCAATAAGCGAACAAACAAACACCCGTTTCTATGCAACCGTCGAGGTATTGTTGGACTGTAAGAATTAAACGGTGTTTTCTGTGTGGTCCGTGCTGAAATTTTATAAGCAAGACAGTTTGAAGCAACGAGTTGGTTGATTTGTTGGTTGCTTGGTTAGTTAGTTAGTCAGTCAGTTACCTAATGTGTAGGCGGGTGTGAATACTTCCACCGTAGCCCTGCGAGTGGTAGGAGGCGACGAAAATGGAAGCAAGTGCCTGAGGGTATAACTGGGCCACCCTGTTCCTGGGGGATATAAAGACGGGGACCTGGCCTTCCAGGCTGGGGAAGTCTCGAATCTACGACAGTAAAATATGATCATGATTCCCGCTTGACTCGGACCCAAGAATGACTGCTCTATCGAGGACTAGCAGTAACTGTAGACGACGGACCAATCCCCTCATCAGGTTGGGGGACTCTGGAGTCTGAAACAGCAAAACATGGTCATGGGTCCCGCGGGACTCGGACCCGAAAGTGAATGCGCTGGCGAGGGCCAGCAGCGATTGTGAACGACGTACCCATCCTCTAGTCAGAGAGGATGTTACATAAGAATTATAACCTCAAGTGTTCAGCTGGAAAAAAACTACTGGTCGTGGGTCTCAAGGGGCTTGACGCTAAGAAGAACTGGTTTGCGGTAAACTGTCAGTCGTGAAGTAACTCTAACCCTGATAACGAATTTGTTGATAGTCAGAGTTGTCATGGGTTCAGTTGAGTGAAGTAAAGTGAAGTAGTGGTAGATGAGTTCAGTTGTCAGTTGAAAGTGAGCCTGTGAAGAGAAGACTAGGAGGTTGGTGTGGAATGACCGCCAGCCTGGTACCCAGATAGTTGAGTTGACAGTTGACAAGAGTTCTGCACGGGCGGCTGTTGCCAAGAGGACCTGAGTGCAGGAAGCTGAAGAATCTCCACTGTGTTAAATCTGTTGTCAGGAAACGGCTAGTGGACATTGTGATAGACTGAGGTCACAGAGACAACTTTACCTCCCCCCCCCCTTTAAGAACAGTCTTACGGATCGCCCTACAGCTGTAGGCCTCTGTATTGAAACGTACATGGCACGACACATTTAAAAACCATTTTAATTTTTGGTATTACTGCTCGGTATATTTGCCTCGTTAAACTTTCCCCAAAAGCCCACCGGGGGAAGGGGAAGATGCCTGGCTTGCCTTTCCCTCCAACTTCCGGCACCCATAGGAACAAAGCGGTCATGCCGGCACTATCTTGGCATTTACCTGGACTGACTGAGAAAACATAGCAGAACCTCAGTTTGGACTGCCGACTCCGGACCTAGATATGAACCCGGGACATCATGAATACGAATCAGGTGTGTTACGGTGACAGTCGGAGCACCAGTCTGCTTTTACCGGTTCTCACGGTCTCTTCGTTTGCAGATTTCTTATATTTTTTCTTCTACCCTGAAGATGGAGGCGATACGTTCCTCCGAAACGTCGGTTAACACCACATATACACGGTGCCAAATCCCAGAAGACTGCATTCTTCATAGAATATTGGCGTTCGAGAGCCTGGATGTGCCAGTCGGCTTTCTGTTTCTGCTGTAACAGATTTCATCAACGCGTCGCCAGGTAACAGCTCTGTAAACACGGCCCAACACGCAGTAATAGATGGGGCTGTGTTTTCTATGTCGTTCGCGCCAAGCAGCGGTGGAACAACGGGGAAATGCAACCCGTTCCTAAACAACGGTTCGGTAAACACACTTCCGCGTAGGCAGTGACGTCACACAAAAGTCGATATGGACCACGTGACGTATTTCTGTGTGGTCCGTGCCGCTGCTAAGATTCCCAGAATAACCGAGGGAGTGATAGAATTCGTTTAGGGCCGTTACGAGACAGTTTTCGGTAGGAGAGCGCCACGGGAAGTTCGCAGTTGAAGAGAAATTAGAAGTCCACCTGTTAAGGCTTAAAGTGTGAATTGAAGAATTTAGGCGTGCTGTAGTGCAGTGATATTTGGAGTGTGACATTTATAGTTCCTGTAATAAAATCCGCTGCCAGGAAACGGATAGAGAAAATTTTGCAGAGGACTAGCCATTGTTTAAATCTGTTACCTAGCAGCGACTAGTGCAAGCAGATATAGAAGACTTTATTTACGTGTTATAATTACTGTAATCTTGAAAGTGCCATGATTATTTGTAGTTACAACTAATGAATATCCAATAAATCAACTCAGCGATCGAAACCCGCGTCTTTAATCACTAACACACCTGTCAATGCTATCGATACCGAAGTGGCCAGCTGGTGTGATGTAAAATTATACACAGTTCCACGAAGTATGGACGATATACATAAAGTTAAAGTAAGAAAATGGCAAAACCCGCGTTATCTGAGACTGGGTGTCGGCACATTTTAAAATAACATAATTTCTTAGAAAACTAGAAATAAGGGACCGAAACTTCTCAAAACTATGCTTTATAAAATATAAAAACAACGCAAGCCTACATCCTGAATACATCGTCCAAGATGTGGTATCAAAATCGCGACTGTTTGAGATAAATATTATAAGAAAAATTAAAAAAAAAAAAAGCCCTAAAACGCTAACCGCTTGAGGTAGAAACGTGGGGATTGCTCCTACACACACAGAAAAACGTGAACCTTCACTTGAGTACGAGGTGTATCTGAGTTCACGTAAAGTTTGTCCGAGCCCACATGATATTTTGTATTGAAACTTACAGCGGTTGACTTCAACAGGGCAACACAGCACGTCTCTTACTGGCTAGTGCGGTATCCGCGGATACGCCTCCAACGTCAAGAGATGACGAATTTTGCTATAGTTTTGCATGAATGCTGTGACCGTCTGACCGACTGCACGAAAATCTGAAAATTTTGATGACATGTGGTATTTAGGTATAATTGTACTGATCAAATATATCACAAATGGGACCCTCTACACAACAATATATCTACGGATGTAAACACAGACGATCGATACCAGTGTATCATTATCCTTTCATTGTGCAAAGATGTTCAGCTACATATTTCGACCTTCAACAGGTCATTATCAGGCGTACTTACAATAATTCACTCTTAGTCCTTGAGTTATATTTTAATATGGATCCATACTACTATACTTCTTTTTTTTTTTTNCAAGAGGTTAGTCGCTGGTTTCCCACCGCGGCGGCCCGGGTTCGATCCCGGGTCTAGTCAAGTGAGATTTCTGGTGGACAAAGTGGCGCTGGGACGGGGTTTCTCCGAGTACTTTGGTTTCCTCTGCCAATCTTCATTCCACCAAATTCTCCAGCATCATAATCACCCGGGGCAGGCTACAATATGCCAATTAGTGGCGGCCGTGCCGAGTGGACCCAGTTGGACTCCACACCCCACTAAGCGAATTAAAAAAAAAAACTACTCGAGTTACACTTGGTACATAGAGTTGGTTTTAAGATAAGCTTAGATTTAGGAGTAGCTTGGGGGGTTTTATCGTAGTTATATAATCAATTGTTGGTCTAATTTCTGTCCAGAACATTTCTTTCTTCTTGGATATCCTTCTATTTTTCACACCTTTTGTTGTTTCTGTCATCAAATAATAAGCAGGAGAGAAAGGGAATGTCTACCCGATTTTATCTGCATATTAACTTCATATCACGGTGGCTAGACCTTCTGTAATTAGTCAGTGACATTTTCCCATGCAGATCTGACTGCTATGCCACCAGAGTCTCGCTTGTGGAAAATCTGTATACCCTGTGAGTCCGAGGTTGCTGGTATTGAAATATGGATGGCTTTACATTGCGCAGTGTGTCCCTTGCTTGACAGTGACACAGAATACCATTCGTGTGTTTCAGAAGAAAGTGACAGCTGTAGAACACCTGACAACAAACAAGGACAATGCATCGACTTAAAGAGCTGTCCCGTTCTCTTATCTCTGCTCACAATGACGCGACCCTTGCCATCTGAAGTTATTGACTTCCTGCGAAATTCTCAGTGCGGGTTCAAAGGTAGCAGCCCGTTGGTGTGCTGCCCACTGCCCACTCCGTCCACAACAGAGGCCCCTAAGCCAATTGTGGAAGAACCACCTGACGTGTCCAGTCATCCTAACTTAAGACTTCTTCCTCTGAATATCTGTGGTCCTGTTTCTGCTAACAAGATCATCAATGGAAACAGAACAGCACTTTTCCAATATCCATGGATGGCACTCATTCGGTACAACAAGGGTAATTAATATCACATATTATTGCAACTGATTTAATTCTTATATCTGTTACATATGTAAATGTATCTATGAATGAATATTACAACTTATCCGACTACGCATGAATGCGTGTGCATTTGCAAGGTGTTTTTTTTTTGGCAGCAGAAATCAGTGCCAAAACCTTTCGCATAAGAACACAGAAAAGAACTGAAATTTATTATTAAAATGGGCAGATGACAAACAACGAAATAAGTAACATAATTTATCTCAGTATAAGTCTACGATATGGACAGTCAGGGTTCGATTCCCGGCAGGGGCAAGAGATTTTTATCTAATCCACAGTGACCAGATCAGCTGTAGGCCCACCGATCTCCCTGATAAATGGGGACCGAGGGCTCTTTCCCTGGGGATGAAGCGGTCAGGGTGTGAAGCTCACCACTATCTTCTATCTAGTGCCATGATCAAAAATTGTTGAGCTATACCTTCACTCCCCCATTCTCTTTCATGGCGTGGTTCTTAATTATGCACAAGGATAGTCACCATTTTCGTTACTGTTTATCAGAATAAAAAATTTTCTGTCAGCCTCCCCACATGGGTGATGAGTACCAGCAATCATTTTTCTAGAAGAAAATTACTGTTATGTGTGTTTGTGGCAATGGCGGTGGTGGTGGTAGTAGTAGTAGTAGTAGTAGTAGTAGTAGTAGTAGTAGTAGTAGCAGCAGCAGCAGCAGCAGCAGCAGCAGCTGAGAGATGTCAACAAAACACTTTATTATAAACCGATATTAAAGAGTTTAATAGTCTTGTCACTTTATTTACATCCCATTACATGTTTCGATCTGCAAAGGTCATCATCAGGTGTTTCAGGAATACATTGTGTCGTTACTGAACTACCAAAATGGAATCACTTTTGCATTTACAAATAATATTACAACATATAGTTTAATTTTTAATGTATATCTCGAAGTTTCTGCGTAAAACATGACCAATCCAATTAGCCTTACGAAATAAGAAAACGGAAGGCTAATTGGATTGGTCATGTTTTACGCAGAAACTGCCTTCTAAAAGAAGTTATCGAAGGAAAGACAGAGGGGCGGATAGAAGTGACAAGAAGACGTAAGAAGATGCTGGATGACCTTGGGGACAGAAGAGGATACTGTCATTTGAAGGAGAAAGCTCTAGATCGCATTAAATGGAGGAATTGTTTTGGAAGAGACTGTGGACCTGTCGTCTTGACAGATTACTGATGATGATGATCTCGAATAATGTGTTATAAGGTGATAGATGCTAAATGTGCTAACAATTAAAATCTAGTAGTTTAAATAAATTATATAAAATCTAATTTTAATTTTAAAATGGGGGAAGGCTGTGTGTTTATGAGCTTCGTAGTTTTCGATGTTCTCAGACGCGCGAAACGTTCTTCTGTTGTGTGGCCGTGCCTGATCGGCATACAATGCGCGTGATGTTGAGTGAACACTCATATCCGCACACTTACTTCAGTATTCTCCCAATACTCAGCCACACACAAGGTACATCATTATAACCAACTCGGCAGCCCGTACCAAAGCTGAGAACCCCATACAGAGAGCTTCCTATATACACATCAGGTATATTTAATATGTACGGCAACTCTACAGGGCACAAAAACCACAGTCACCCATAATTTCACGCATACCATGTGCCTATCGGTCACGTTCACGCACCAAAAGAACGTTTGGGGCACCTAAAAACATCGATAACTACGAAGGTCATCCATAAAAGACAAGAATCAGTATAATAAACACACCACCCTTCCAATTTTAAAATTAAAATTAAATGTTTATCTGACTTATTTAAACTAATGGATTTTAACGTTTAGCACATTATAACACATTATTCGAGATATTCACTAAAACTTAAAATTAAAACTTAGATTATAATATTACTGGCAAATTTAAAAAACAGATTCATTTTGATAATTCAATAAGGACATATGTATTCATAAACCACTGATCATGAACTTTGCAGACCGAAATATGTAGTGGGGTGTGAATAAAATAACCCGAATATTGCACATTTTAGTGTTCGTTTATAATGAATTTTTGTGTTGACGGCTCTCTATCATACACAATGCACAACAGGAAGCAGAAATAAAGTTTGTTTTAATTATTGTAATAGTTGTAATAGTAGATAGGTGTTTGCTGATGATTGTTGGTACGTCCTTCAAACCTGTTATCATTAAGGCAGATTACGATGGAGTTTAAAGCAAATATGCACTGTTCCTTCTAGGAGGAAACAGCGCGCCCATGTTCTTGTGTGGAGGCACTGTAATCAACGAGAAGTATGTCCTGACAGCAGCTCACTGCATCGTAGAATTACCGAGTACTCTGAAGCTGTAAGTCTTTTATGTTCTTTGCATAGTTAAGAAAAAAAAACCATACCTGGAGGTCACGTCTGTCCGTTCATCTGTCTGCGACCTAGTATCAGCGACTATACCGCAGGGCAAATTTTTTTCAAATTTGAAATTGGATGCTTATGCCAACAATTGTTGGGCAGTTCTAATTTTCTGGCATATTGCTCTATAATAAAACCTGGTTTGTGTTAGCCATAAATAAACTTTTCTTCATATATCACAAAGTATAATCAGTATAGTGACTGGTTATGGGCTGGACGAGAGAGGGATCGGAGTTTGAGTCCCCCTTACGCCTTCATGGCATAGTGCTTACTTAGTGAAGCATAGGGACAACTTTAACTTCTACCTTTATCACAGCACATTTCTGTCGGAAGTTGTTTGGAAATTTTGGTATTCACATGTACTGACCCTAATAAAGCCTGGTTTACATAAGGGCATAAATAAAAATTTCCATGTATTCCATAAACCATAAGATTTCCTTGAAATCTGATATTGGAGACTTCCATTGAGTCATTGGGAAATTCCAGTTTTCAGCAGTGTTGATCCATATGGAGCATGGTTTACAGGTTAACATGAATGTACTTCGCACATATCCGATAAATCTTTTCACAGATATTGATGAGATTCGATATAGGAGCCTGCCATCAAACCCTGTAGGATGTATTAGATTTCCAGCCACATTAATCCATAATAAAGCCTACTTTACATAAGGTTATTCATGGACATTTCCGTGTGTCCCATAAGGCATTTCACAGACCTTACTGAAGTTTGATATGGGATAATTCCACCAAAAATTACCACACAATTCTAGTTTTTGGCCATACAGACCCATAATTTACACAGGGCCAAAAATGTAAATTTCAGACTTTCCATATATCCTTAGAGAGATTTTGTTTAAATTCAGTATGAAGACACATTAATTTCTATTTCATTATTCCCATTTTTAACTAAGCTTAATAAACATCAAATTATGCCATTGGTATGTAGTTCTGCACACTACATTATGGAGCACACCCTTTTCAGTCTTGTTTCTCTTTCCCAGAGAAACCAGATATCAAACCATTTGCTCAGAAACCTGACCGGTGCAGTATACATATGCACACAAGCCCAAATACTTGTAATAACCTAAAGAGAAAGATATATGTAGCACTGTAAAATGTGTCTTTGTATTCTGTTCATAATGTAATGCAAGGTCCCCAGATTATGTCCATCTAACTCCATGGTGCAGGGACTTCCTTGGAAAGTTCACAGCAGCCCAGAAGTCAATAAATTATCCACATTTATTGATCCTTAAGACTCATTACCAGCTTTAAGAAGCCCACTACTGTACCTTGCCTTTAGAAGAATATTTATACCCTCTGTTCCTTGACATTCATTGGCCAAGCTAGATAAAGCAGTACTACTTCTGGCTTGTATTCTGGAGGTTACCGATTCAAATCTCTTCCAGGAAACCAACTACCCTGATATTTGTCATGGTTTTCATCAATACTTCAAATTGGGCCATGACTACTTCTTGCCACATCTTTTCCAATTCATTATTCACTAATGATCCTAGTACCTGACGCTGTGTAGTCAGAAATATTGAAGGTATCATTAAATAAACCATTTTAATATTAACTTTCCATATATGACTAAAAACCGTCTCTGTCGTCTAGTGGTCAGAGTTCCTGGCTACAGACCCATTCCAGGCGCTACCAGATTTTCTGAGAAGTTGTGGGTCTAGAACAGGGTCCACTGAGCCTCCTGATAACTGAGGAGCTATTTCAAGGCCATAACAGCTAGAGCCTATAATACAGAGATTAACGGCCGTGGGGATCCGTGGCGCTGACCACATGACACCCTCTATCCACAAAAGTTAGCACTAACTTCACTCACAAACAGAGGTTGCTCAGTCGGTACAGTTCCCTTGTGGACTACAGGCCACGGAGTTTGTTTTGTTTATATGACTAAGTCTAATATTAAGATGGATCTTAAAGAGATAGGATGGGATGGTAAAGTCTGGATTGATCTGGCTCAAGATAAGGGCCAGTGAAGGGCTCTTGTGAACATGTAATGAAACTTATGGTTTCATAAAATTTTGGGAAATTCTTGAATAGCTGCGCAACTGACAGCTTGTCAAGAAGGGCTCAGCTGCATGGATTTAGTTTATATGACCAAGACCCTCAAGTTGGCTGTCTCCTACATTTGTACCATATTTTCTCATGCTTTCCTCCTTGATTTTATCACCTTATATGAAGAATACAAATTATATGTTCCTTGTTATGTAGTGTTTCTTCATTCTGCTGTTGTGATTATGACATCTCTGCAGTGCTTTGAGTGGAAGCAGTAAAACATCAGTGATTTATTTGCAGGACACTTTCATATCATGCGCTTCAATTTCATCTTGAGTCATATGGGAGGGATCAACGTATCAGCATTTAAATTAAAGTAGTTTAACTAACTCTGTGCTGCAAAGACCTTCTTGAGAAACTGATAGTCACCCAGCTGGTTAAGAAACTCCATCTTCTATGAAATCTGGAAATCAATGACATGTTCAAAAGAGACAGCCACTGGGACCTATCCTGAGCCAGATGAATCCAGTCCACCCTTTTTTTTAAGATCATATTATTATTATTATCTACAAGGCTTCATTCTATTGACCTGTTCTGATCCAAATTTATCTCAAGTTATCTTTCCATTTATTTGAATATCTTCTCTTCATTTTGTTCCTTGTAATTTGGTATTCCCTGTGAAATTTGTTCTGTCACTCTTTTTTTAATTTCCTTGGTGGGGGATGAAGTCCAGTTGAGTACACCTGGCACGGCGGACACTGATTGGCCTATTGTAGCCTGCCCCAGGTGATTATGATGGAGAATTTGGTGGAATGAAGATTGACAGGGGAAACCGAAATACTCAGAGAAAACCCGCCCCAGCACCATTTTGTCCACCACAAATCCCACTTGACCAGACCCTGGATCGAACCTNGGCGCTACCAGATTTTCTGAGAAGTTGTGGGTCTAGAACAGGGTCCACTCAGCCTCCTGATAACTGAGGAGCTATTTCAAGGCCATAACAGCTAGAGCCTATAATACAGAGATTAACGGCCGTGGGGATCCGTGGCGCTGACCACATGACACCCTCTATCCACAAAAGTTAGCACTAACTTCACTCACAAACAAAGGTTGCTCAGTCGGTACAGTTCCCTTGTGGACTACAGGCCACGGAGTTTGTTTTGTTTATATGACTAAGTCTAATATTAAGATGGATCTTAAAGAGATAGGATGGGGTGGTAAAGTCTGGATTGATCTGGCTCAAGATAAGGACCAGTGAAGGGCTCTTGTGAACATGTAATGAAACTTATGGTTTCATAAAATTTTGGGAAATTCTTGAATAGCTGCGCAACTGACAGCTTGTCAAGAAGGGCTCAGCTGCATGGATTTAGTTTATATGACCAAGACCCTCAAGTTGGCTGTCTCCTACATTTGTACCATATTTTCTCATGCTTTCCTCCTTGATTTTATCACCTTATAGAATATTATCCAAGGTCCCTGTATATTTGTACATAGTAATTCAGTATGACACTCGACTTTATCACCAGGTTCTGTAAAAATTATTCATTAATATCTTTACAATGCCGTGTACATTGGGAACTAACAGCATATTTTTACATTTTGGTTGTGTCCTTGTGATCATTTCAGAACTGGTGTTCGGCTAGGTGAATATGATATAGACTCTGATATTGACTGCATGAATGAAGATGGAGAAGAAGTGTGTGCTGAGACCCATGTAGACGTTGATATTGAAGAATCAATTTCACATCCCAAATACTCTCTCTCCCATCTTCACAATGATATAGGGCTTATCCGGATTAAAGGCACCGCAAACTTCAGATCAGGTGAGTGTCACTCTATCTGTTTGTCTGTTTGTCTGTATGAAATAACTCAAAAACCTTGGAATGGACTTCATGAAATTTGATATTGAGAGTTTCACTAAAATGTGTCAATACGTTTCTGTTTTGGTTAAAATCAGATAGAAAAATTGAACATTTTATATGAAGACCTACATACTATTCAGAGAATATCTTGTTCATAATTCTTTAAATACTTTCCAGGGTGAAAAATATTCCTGACCAAAGTCTTAGAGAACGAATTACTTATTTCATGAAGAAAATGTATCTCCCATTAGTCTTGCAGTTCTCAGGAAAATTAGACAACTGGGACACTATGCATACATTTTAACTTGTGTTTTAAAAAATAAGCCGTGGTATCTCATATACACCCAGAGATTACTCAAGTTTCTCACTGACAACAGTAATTAAACAAAGTTTCCTCCCATACGCATTTGTAGGCTTACA
>NW_019737394.1:2508511-2528443 GCF_002891405.2 Cryptotermes secundus
TAAGTACAGACTAACGTAACATTAACGTGGAATTGCCCAAATGTGTAATATCAAAGACATATTACAGCGCTTTTCACTGACAATACACACCGCACTAATACTGTATATTAAAGGTAGGCCTACTCACCAAATTACAGTAGATTTCCATATTCTATTTCACGAATCACTTTAACTTTCTCTTCAATGCTTAAAACTTTCCTTTTCATTGCCATGTTTTCGCTACTGCACTTCTCTGGGTTTAGGCAGGAACACTATAGGGTAAGTAGACAATGTGAGGTCCTGTTAGACGAAGTTCTAGGAAAGAAATGCAGTTAACAACCTGTAGCGTCCTCTTGCACTATTCACGCAGTCACACCCCACACCCTTGTTTTCGCATAAAACCCACGCTCCTCTTGCAGCCCGAGGTCTTATTCTTCCAGGACAGTCATGTCAGCAAGTAGAGAAAGTGAGGGTGGGCAGACACATCGAACTTTCCCATGATATCAGAGAAATTCAGGAATGAAAATGACGTTACATACGAGGTTGATGCATTTGTGCACGTCGTACTAAGCAAGGTATAAAAACAGTTGCTTTATGAAGAATTAGTTCGTACCATTGAATATTTGACGCAATAGACAAGGTGTCGCAGAAACCAATGTTGCTATAACCAAGTTTTACTGTATATAGCACAGTATTGCATCCATGACTTCGCAACCTCAAATTATCAATAGTTTCAATATGTGTGAGGAAAGGTAATAATTCAGTGTTCAGAATCCACAATGCCGGTTACTGAAGAACCAAACCTCGGATAAAATGATTGTATGTAACTGAACTAAATATGTAAATACTGCACCCGGAAACAATCTAACATAATGAAATGATTACGAAACTATAACTTGCTAAATAACTTTAGTGAATGCTCAATTCTGTGCTACATAATGTTTCATGGAAGCTACAAAGTATTCAAGAAAGACCCTGTTATTAAAGCTGTGTGTTCAATATCCTCATTGCAAAATAATTCAGTGATAAAATAGTGTAATAATCAAAACAACAAGTTACTAGTAATCACTTTCCCAATCAACTGGAATATAAATATATCATAGATCTGTATATAATTTAAGAATAAAATATTTGTGTAAATTATATTGCAGATTCTATAAAACCAATCTGCCTTCCCTTGGGAGGTGACCAGAAACGAAATCTGGATGGTCACAATTTGATTGTATCCGGATGGGGAACGACTGAAAAAGGTGATAACAGAAATCAAGAATGTTTCATTTAGAGATTTTTCTTTAGCACTAAAAAATCTCATAAAATAGGACAAAATGCCTCTTGTTGAAATTGGGGAATGACAAAAGCTGAAATAACCACATATTTTCTGTTTGATGGTGACATTATCTAGTCTCATTTGATAAAATAATGATTCAGTGAAAATTCCTTATCCTTAATATTTAAGAACCAACACATTTCAGTCTAGAAGGGAGTGAAAGTGAAAGAGAGTGAGTATGTGTTTGTGCGTGCATGCCTGCATGCCATAGCTTAATCAGTTAGTCGCTGGCTTCCCACCACTGCAGTCTAGTCAAGTGGGATTTGTGATGGACAAAGTGGCGCTGGGGCAGGTTTTCCCCCCAAGTATTTTGGCTTCCCTTGTCAATCCTCATTCCATCAAATTCTCCATAAGCATTATCACCCGTACAGGTGCAATAGGACATATGGAAGCCGAGGTGCCGAGGGAACCTAATATGGATTCCACCTAACACTATATGAAATCTTAACTATTGTAGTCTACTGTAATCTATCGTAAACAATTTTAAGTACTGTAACTTTATTCTCTTATTGTAATCGGCCATTGTACAGTAACTGACTTGTCCTATATCATGTAACAATGATCTATAGAGACGAAATAAATAAATAAATATTTAGAACAGGTTAATAAATTGTTAAGAATGCCTAGTTTAAGCAAAACTGATCATGCATCTGTAATCTGTAAAGACACACACACTTATGTTTTTTAATACTTTGAGGCACAACACCCGATTCCTAAAAGTGATTAGGAGATTTAATATTTAAGTAGGAGAAATTTGAGTTTTGAACTCTCATTAGCAGTTAAGTCAAGATTTGTGAATAATCTTAGTTAATGCTTGTTGCAAGCATAAGAAGTCACTGAAGTTTGTTAGTCTATATAAGTCTTTATATATGAAAATATACAGCCAGGATAGCGCAGTTGGTATAGCAAATGGCTACAGGCTGGATGACCAAGGGGTGGAGATTGAGTCCCAGTAAAGTCAAGAATTTTCTCCTCTCCACGTCATCCAGGCCGGGTCTGATGTCCACCCAAACTCCTATCCAATTTGTACCACGGGCTCTTTCCCTGGCTGTAAAGCATACAGGACTTGAAGCTCACCACTAACCCCTAGCTAGCGCCAAAGTGGATCTATACATCCACTCCCATACACCTCCCTGGTGTAGTACGTAATTAGTTAAGCACAAGGACGACTTTGCTTTTTACTGTGAAATATATCTTAATACCAAGTATTTCCTTCATAAGAAGTGAAAATGTAAGATTTATAAACAATATCAAATTATAAACATGCAGTATCAAATAGCATTTCTTCATATGTTTTCATAACTTCATAAAATTATAGTAATAAAGAGCTTGCATAATAATCCACAGCAAATATTTTCACTTACAGGAATTTCTAGTTCTGTGTTGCTCGAAGTTGATGTGCCCGTTATGCCACAGGAGCAATGTGCTAATATCTACAGCCGCAGTTCTGCTTCATATAGGCGACCTGTAAGGATAACTTCAAGTCAAATTTGTGCTGGTGGCGTAAATGCTCGAGATTCATGTGGTGGTGACAGTGGAGGACCTCTTATATTCAAGGGTGAGGTCAATTTAAGGCCACGATTCGTTCAATACGGAATTGTCTCATTTGGACCTCGATCCTGTGGTATCAAAGGGATTCCTGGTGTGTACACAAAAGTTGCTTTCTATGTTGACTGGATATTAAGTAATATGAGACCATAAATATATTTTCAGTATTAAAAATTAGTACCTCTTCTCATTTTTCTACCTTCATAAAGGTCATCCAGGCAAATTAAGGGACTAGACACACATACTTTAAAAATTCATTTAATGGGTTCTACCACTGTGAACATTTGCTGTTGTGAAACAGTTAACATCCAGTATACAGTACAATGTATTTTAAAACAGGGTTGACTTAAGTCTCTCACAAATGACCTTCATGTTAGAGAAAATGAGTTATATATCAGTAATTAATAGGGCCTGGATCTTCATGCCCTAAAAGCACTTAAAATATGCACTTAAGAAACAGGTCACTTTATTCAGACTCACCTATTTACACGTATCATTCACTGCAGAAGGTAGCATCACAATAGGCAACCAGAAGTTTTTCAATGTTTTCTGGAGACAAACTACGTCTATTGTCCATCAAAATGAGTTTATAGGCCGAGAATGATCTTTCTACACCAACTGACGTGCTTGGGCGGTATTTATACACTGGCGCCGAAGGTTCGGAACATTCATCTGGCAAAGATACCATAATTCCACTCAAGTACTAATTGACTAAATCTTTTTTAGTCCTGGGTTCGAGTTCAACGACATTTCTAACTTGCATTTAATCTTTTCTCCATGGAGCGGAATTCAGTGAACTAGTTGCTTTCTGAACGAGTTCAAGTGAGTCGTGAAGGAGTGCACCATAAGATTCTAAGCTCTCAATGGCTTTTGAAACTGTAGAAAAATGTGCATGGATAAAATTCACATCTTGATAAACAGTATCACTTTCAAACACCACTTTTGCTTCACCGACACATGCATACTTATCTTCAAGTTTTGTAACCACTTCTTTTAATCGATTCAAATTCTCCTGATAAACCGAAACTGCGGATAACCATGTCCCCCACCTAGTTAGGACATGTTAAGGTGACAGAGGAACCTGAAGTAGACAATCTTTGTAGAACTGGACACGAGCTGGTACTTTCAGAAACAGTTTTTTCCCGCTTGCAATTAAATCGTTAACAGCTGGAATCTGCGCGCGTATTTTTTCTGCAATACGGTGTAATCCATGCGCTAAACAGGTTACGTGTATAAGATTTGGATAAAATACTTGTAGGGCCCTTGCTGCCATCTGTGAGTAATACAAGTACCTTACAACAATTATTCTCAGTTTCAGATGGCCATAGTAGTCACAGAGAATCATTTACAAATCTTGCTATCGTGCTATGGTTGGTTTTCTCTAGTACTTTGTAAGCAAGAAGACGTTTGCTGAGTTCGTCTGGATGTAGCTTACCAACTACGAAATTTGCTATGTATCGGCCACATAAATCGGCTGTCTCATGCACCGATATCCAGACCGATCCAGACCGTCCAGACACAATTCCCTCCGATGTCAGAACGGATTGACTCCAGAGTAGATTCATACAGCAAAGGTAGATAATTTTCTTCTAAGAGTTGATTAATTTGGAATTTTTTTAATTACACGATATTTCTCCAGAAATGATCGCAGAGCTGGATTGCTTAATTTATTCGATGGAATGTTGCTGCATACTAAAGCCTAACAAAAAGCACAGTATATCATTGAAGGTCGCAGTGTGGGGGCCGGTTTTTATGGCCCACCCCTGACAAAGTTTACAAAGATCGGATGAAAATGTATTAACAGAGGACTTGGGTTTGACCTGTGTAAGAAGTAGTTGTGGTATGCTGTTCTTCTTCCCCTTCTTTGCCGTAATATGTGCAGTCGCTTTTGAGTTTTGTTCAAGTTGAAATTTCTTTTCACATTTTACGTCATTTGCGCAAACTTGACAGTACACGACGGCACCGTCTGTTGAATAGTCACATTCATTCATTTATTCACCTTCCATAAATCCCGTCGAGAATACATTCCCATGCGGATGTCGAGATCGTCCTAGTTACAGTCACAACTAAGAATTACAGTTGTAATTACACGACATCCACCGATTTTTAAATATCTACTGCTGCACTTTTCTTTAGGCATTTTCAGCACACGAACACTTTTTTGATGCAGACTATTAAAGAAAAAGGTAACACATTAACTGAAGAGACTTTTCTCAAGACCAACTCTCTGATGCTGAGCCGCGCCATAGCTCAAGCGGTTAGTCGCTGGCTTCCCACCGCGGCGGCCCGGGTTCGATCCCGGGTCTCGTCAAATGGGATTTGTGGTGGACAAAGAGGCGTTGGGGCAGGTCTTCTCCGAGTACTTTGGTTTCCCCTGTCAATCTTCATTCCACCAATTGCTCCACAATCACCCTCACCTATCATCTGGGGCTGGTACAAGAGGCCAGAAGTAGCGACAGTACAAGCGACTTAGTCCCACCCCACTAGCAATAAAAAAAGCCTCTGATGCTACTGTCTGCTGTGGTGGTCAAAGGAATAGAGGAAAATCCCACCCCCTCCCTTCTGAAATAGCCAAGCTACCTGCTTGTATTGTAAGTGGTAAAAAAGTGCCCTTACTCAGGAAATTGAGAATAGCAACTGACAAGGGATGTCCAAACACATATATACAGAAATATGCTCTTATGTTTACCAAAAAACCTCAAAATATGCATTTTCAAAAAATCCGGGCCCTAGTAATTTTATACATATATGGAATTCTTCTCGAGAAAATTAAAAACTCGGTACACAAGAGTTTGCCACTGAACCCTAACCTGAACCATTTTGAATGCAGTCTACACCCTACTTTCTTCACAACAAATTTTATTATTGTTGGTTTGATGGTGGTGTTATAAAGAGTGCTGCTTTCTTCTGTATTCGATGCTGTGCAGTCCAGTTATAAGTTCACTGACATGTCAGAGGAATGTACTGCCTCCATCTTCAGAGATGAAGAGTATGCCAAAGTTAGCAATTAGCAAGAAGCAGTCAGCTCACTTACTGCTTTCTGCTACACATCACATTTCAGAAGACAGCATTCTCGATGTTATTATTATTCTCTCCTCTACACCTAGGCCTATCAAGTTATTTCTTCCTTCCTTCCTTCCTTTCCTCCCTCCCTTCCTTCCTTCCTTCCTCCTCCTCTTCCTGATCTTCCTTCTGCTCCTCCTCCTTCTGATTTAAGAATTTTGTGCTACAAACCCGTTCTTATGTTCACGAATTTTAAAACTCATCTTTCCACCTGTTTCTGGGTCTCTCTACATTTCTCTGTCCCCTGTGACTGTATACGTATGCTAACTTTGGTAGCCTACTATTTTTCATTGCATTTACATTCTGTACCAAATTTAACTGATATACTTAGTTTTAATTCTCCTGCCATTCTGTATTTCAGCATCCCGTTGCAATTGTTCAAATTAGCGTCCATTGTTTATCTTCCATCAAAATTGCAACACTTTTTACATTCTACCCTTCAACACTAAATGTTTTGGCCCTAAACGGCCAGCTTCAGGTGTTTTTATGTTACAGATATTTTACTAAAACTGTGTTAAAAACTGCTGCACTGTTTTAATTCGTGTTAAAATCACATGCTGTGGTCTTCTTTTTAAGTAAAACGAGATAAAATCCTTTAAAATTTCTTTTGCATATTATTTCGCCTCACCGGAGGTGTCGTCATTTTTGTAAATGTATCAAGGTGTTTTTCTCGGCTGCTTGCCCCTCACGTTCATGGTCTACTTTCAGTTTCTGTTTGCCATATGCTCCTAGTTTGTGTGTGCTTCCTCCACAGTGTGTGGTGTTATCTTTACTAGTTTACTAGGCACTAGTAAAGACAAGTGCCTAGTGCCTAATAAACTAGTAAACTAGTAAACTAATAAACTAGTTTTCCTTGAGGAGAGGGTTTTAAACTGTTTCTTTTGCCCCTTATAATAGCATTTTTTCTCTTTGTTTGATGTATGTTCAGACAAACCCACCATATCTGATGAACCTCCTCATCTACTGTACAAGGGGTGTACTCCCTCGCAGTTACAGGGTCCAGAGAAATCCCTTCAGGTTTTATGACTAATATAGTTTATGAATCTCTTAGTTTCCACATTGTTGAAAGGTTTCAGATGTATCTAAATGTAAATTTGTTTAAGTCTAAGGAAATTATATATTCTAAACAGTAGTTTGATAATAGAATACAATGCAAGTAACCCAATGAAGAAGGGTTATTTTAAGTATAATGGATGCCCAATATTTAAATTCNTAACACAGTTTTAGTAAAATATCTGTAACATAAAAACACCTGAAGATGGCCGTTTGAGGCCAAAACCCGTAGTATTGAAGTGTAGAATGTAAAAAGTGTTGCAATTTTGATGGAAGATAAACAATGGACCCTAATTCTCCTACCATATTTTCATCATTCAGTAGAGCTCTTATTTCCTTTTATTTGATATTTTGACTTGAAAAAGTTACTCCTAGCTGTAACCTTGGAAATATTATACATATGCTGCTTCTGTTTCTCCTGCACCCTCCCACCCACTGGTTTTTTTCTCACAATACAAGTTTCACTTCAAAAATGTAAATTTGGATTAACTATTTCATTATCTAGTAATAACAAAGCATCTCTTCCCTTATTTTCAAAATTTATCTCCATTTTTCCATTTAAGCAGTTTTACACATACAGGCTTCCTTACACCCAAGATATTTAATTTTGGGTAAATATTTAATAACATAGTCATTTGTTTTGTTTTCTTTCAATGCCTTTTTTGTACACCCATTCCTCTAGTTTTTCTTCCTGAAAATTTTACTGCAGTCTTGATTTAGAACCATAACCGATATCAGTAAAATATCTTCTGATTCTGCATGCAAAACTTGGCTATCAGAATATGTCAGTTTAGTGATACCTCCTTTCTTTTGAAATCTGAATTCCTTTAATGTTTTAAGTTCTGTAATTCTATTATTTTACTAATATATGTGTTCAGCAAGACTGGAGATAATCTACATCCTTTGCATGATCCCATATTAATTTTAACTGGCTTGGTCATAATTATCTCTCAAATTATATATATATGATATTATTCTTGTAAATATTACATTTATTAATTTTCAGTTAACATTGTAACTATCCAAGTCATACCACAGTTTGTTTCATATATACTATCATATGCCTTCATAAGTTTAAGAACTGTAAATATGTCAGTATAAATTTTTCACTCTTCCATGTTTTAAGAAAAGTTATTGCATGTGTGCTGCTACATGCTATCCTACAGCCACATAGGCCTTTTTCTAAATATTTTTCTGTCTCTGAAATCACTCTGTTTTTGAGAATATCTAAGTTCATTGCTGCAGATAACAGTGAAACAGACTGTAATTGTTGCATTTATCTCTTTGGAACCCTTCTTATACGTCTTAATAATTAAAGCTTCATACCAACCTCCTGAAAAATATTTGTTTCTGGGTATTATTAAAAAAATTGTAATCATAATTTTTCCATTCTTTCTTGAGCAAATTTCTGTAGTTCTATGAATCGTTCTAGAACCACACTTTTTCTGTTTTCACTTCCTTTATGGCTTTTTCCAGTTCATCACTTAATATTGCATTTTGTTTTCCTACTGAACCCTTTATGCTGTCCTAATATTGTCTTCATATAAAAAAGCCTTGTAGCAGTTCTCTACTAAGCCATGCAACAGGTCCAGTGACTAGCTGCCAGCTTCTATACGAGGGTAGCACTCCGAGCACTTCTATATTCTCCTGCTTAATATTATTCCACCAGTGCTCCATACTCATCTACAAGCACCATCTAGGGCTCCTTTTAGAATGCAGTTTGAAGGGATTCAGTTTTACCCCACTCCTAAAACAAGTCCTCGCCTCTTTGGTAATAAAATTAATGTGGGAATTATATTTGGTTAGATGTTATGGATTTAAAGGCTTTACAACCAATTGCCTATGTGCCAGTAATGTTTATATTAGGTTCACTCAGTTTTATGATTGTGTCTGTACCTTCCTAGACAGTAATCTTATTTTTGCTCCTATATTCTTGTACACAATGTGATCTCACACTTTTCATGAACAGCTCTATGTTACATATTCTTTCTTTACTTACTTGGAGTCCTCTTTTAACTTCTTTCTTCCATATATGGAATTTCCTGTGTCTTCTTCATCACAGATATCCAAAACAACTCTTTACTACTTATTTAAGGATTGTGTTTGAATTTAACCTTAACTATTGCTAGTTATGCTGCTTTTGTTGTTTGTTCAAAATTAATAAAATTTGTTAATTCTTTCTTGGTTTGAAAACTGAACATTAGATTTAGCACCTCAATAGAGCATATTGATTTTTAGGTATCTTTGAGGTAATCATGTTTTACATTGTACTAGAAAACTGTCTGAAAATGCTTCTGGGTCTCTAAATGCCCAGGTGCCCAACATATGAAAATTTAGTTTTACGTTTATCATAATAAAATCTGTAATAGATTTGGTTCATTTACTTGTCCAAGTAAACATGTGTAAATTTCTATGTTTAAAAAAAACTGATAATCTTTAGTTTGCTGAACACACAAGAGCCTATTAGTTATTTTCCATTATTTCCTGCAATATTTCCCACATACTCCTAAATTTTTCAGTGCAGGAAAATTGCTTATTCTTTTATTTAAATCCCTTCCAATCAACAAATAGTTTGCTTTTCTGTTTCATCTGAATGCTTATGTAATTCTCTGTAAACTGGAAGTCATTCATATTTTCTTCTACTGTGGTATATACTCCAATTAAATTTACATGCAACTACTTGTTTCTAACTCTCATGTCAGTATTGTGTGATTTTCAACTACATGATACTTTCCTTCCTTGTAATATGTTCTTCATTAAAAGATGATGTCCTGAGTCAAATCTTCACTCTGTAGGCACACCAGAGTTTATTAAGAAATTATCTCCCCGAACTAACAGTCCCTTATTTTTCCTCCTGGTTTTAGATATCATTGCTAGATCCATCCATTCCTTAATTCATCCAGTATTTCTACTAGTTAAGTAAAGTAGTAAATGCTGCTTACAGAGGACACATCATACATACCAGATGGAAAGTCAAAATTCATTTATAACTCTAATCTTGCCAGAGTGGTCTATGTCATCATCCCTCCAAACAATTTCCTTCTCAGCATTTTGAGTACAAGATTTTCTGTGCCTGACCACTAGNTTTACTAGGCACTAGTAAAGACAAGTGCCTAGTGCCTAATAAACTAGTAAACTAGTAAACTAATAAACTAGTTTTCCTTGAGGAGAGGGTTTTAAACTGTTTCTTTTGCCCCTTATAATAGCATTTTTTCTCTTTGTTTGATGTATGTTCAGACAAACCCACCATATCTGATGAACCTCCTCATCTACTGTACAAGGGGTGTACTCCCTCGCAGTTACAGGGTCCAGAGAAATCCCTTCAGGTTTTATGACTAATATAGTTTATGAATCTCTTAGTTTCCACATTGTTGAAAGGTTTCAGATGTATCTAAATGTAAATTTGTTTAAGTCTAAGGAAATTATATATTCTAAACAGTAGTTTGATAATAGAATACAATGCAAGTAACCCAATGAAGAAGGGTTATTTTAAGTATAATGGATGCCCAATATTTAAATTCATCTTCATATTTTCCATTTTACAGCAATTATTTGCAATCTGATGATTTTGAATATTGGGCATTGAATATAAATACTTGAAAATGCAATAATATGAGAGTCCAGTCACACTATGCCAATATACATTGCTGGAATATTACACTGTTCCGTGCAAAGCACTTAATAATACAGTACATTCAACGTTACTTCTTTTAATTAACCATCTGCATTTATGGTAAATTGCCAGAAGTAAGCTTCATAATGCAAAACACGGACATGAATTCAGTCAATACAACATATTACTTGGAAATAAATTTTTATCAAATTTCAGTAGAGACAGATTTGCTTTTCTGTAGGTAGTTTCCCAAGGTTCCAAATGTTACATTTTTTATACAGAATCCACTGTACTGAGCACACTCTGCTTATATCTTTATTAACATAATGCATCTATAAGTATACTGTCGATATTACAACAGTATTGAGTCTTGTGAGAAATAGTATCTTCTTTTATAAAGAACTTTTAATATGTTGCTCCATTAAAAAAATGGAGGTAATATATTGTTACAAAATGTAGGAGGTTTCTTAAAAAATAATAGAATGGTATGACTCAGAAACTTGAATGGTGAAGACAATAATTGTTTCAAACTGAAATATAGTTGCTGCAGATTATAAAGGACTGTTAAATAACCCAGATATGAACATAGGACAAATAGCCATACATCAAGAAAAGTCGGTTTCTATGCCTTTTTATGCATGATAAGTCTTATTTAAATTTGATGTGAAATTGTACAAGCAAAGTCTCACTGTGTCAAATGCCAGGACTGTACTCATCGCTGGATTTACATAGTGTGGGACTCTAGTGTGAATATTTTTGGAGTCCTTGTTTCTGGGAGATTTCAGGCTTTCTCCAGCAGGGGCATCCGGAAAATTTGCTTACAGACTTACATTTATGCTATGCAAGATGATTTTTGTTGAACACCTTAGAACAGAAGTTCTCAGAAATTGTGATACCATAACCCCCTAAAATACTGTATAAATTTACATGATCTGAACCCTTCCATCTCCACAGTGCAGATCTGCACATTGCTGCAAGTTCCTATTACGCTATGGTGACAGCAGGAACCTAAATAGCTTTACAGCCTCTGTACACCTACAGTAAGCTAAAAAATGTTACTGCAAAGTCATGAAATATTTTGCTGGCTGCAAATACATTTCCTAAAAGCATATATGTTAGGTCTTACTGACTTACTGAAATTGTGTTCATGTGCAACCATATTTTAAATAATATTCAAGTTTATTACCCCGAGGAACATATGTATATCTAAGGGAGTGTGTCCGAATATTATTTGATTACGAATAATGTCTTCATGGGGTAGTGCTTAGTTAGTTAAGCACAAGGACAACTTTGCCTTTTTATTCTTGTAACTACTGTATCCGTTAAAAAGAGCTATTGAAGACTCAGATTAAGACCTACATCTGAAATTGGAGATGGCAAGAGAGTGGCAAATGAGGCATCTGCCAACCCCCAGCCCCCCAAGAATTTTTGGAAGAAATCTCAAAATTGAAAAGAGAAGAAAACATGCGAAATATTAATGCCAGCAATTAAAAATGTAGAAAAAGAGACCATTCCGCCCTTATTGATATTCTAGGACGATCAGTTGAATTGTCAATACACGGCTTAAAGTTAAGTCTGCAAAACAATTTTACCCCCCCCTCCCACACAACCAACTTACAAAAAATTAACGCCCGNNNGCCGCGCTCATGCATCTGATTGGCCATGGCTGAGGAATGCCTGTCGGTGTTAGTCACTCTTTTGGTTGATAATGGCCTGGCTTCGGCTATGAAATTCTCAGAAATCTTTGGGCAATTCGGTTTCGAAAAAAGTAGAGGAAAACATTTAGGGTGGTCGAAAAATGCACTCATGTTGCTTTTAGACTCAAGTATTGCTTGTTGCCTCAGAAATATGCGTTAATTATATGTGCTTTACGAAAGTAAAGCAAAACTTAATCTGTCTCCCTAGCCATAATAGTCTTTCTTTATGGATTTCGTTAATTTGCAGCATGCCAGCGTTAAGTTTTAGAGCTGTGAAACCGTACATTTCTGCGAAGGGGGCGATTTAATAGCTGAACCGCTATTGAAATCGTAAAAATTATAGACATTTATGTCACGTAAAATACCTTACATGTCATTTCCTCACCAAAGAGTCTTGTTAATTTCACTGCTTCTGTCACAAGGTGAGAAACTTTTTTGTTGTCGGTAATAAATTTGCAAGGAAAATATAGAGTGATACGTACTAAGTTATTGTCGTGGTTTCCGTGGCCTGTAAACGGAAATCCACACCATAAATTACAATCATTCTGTAGTATTTCTCACGTGAAAGCAAAGTTAACTGAACGCAGATCATCTTAAACAGATAAGTGTACGTCTTTGCACAGTGCACTATACAAGTATTTCAAATTTGAGCACCGAAACTAATAGCCGTGTTCTTTGAAATTGCTTTCTGAACATAAATCTGCAATGTTCAGTGCTGATGTGAATGTACTCAGTGTTGTTATTGTGTTTCTGCAGTTCGTGCCATTTAAGTTTTGCTATACCAACAGTCTCACGGTTTCATGTAGAACTTACGGGAATGAAATGTTGTTGAAGTGGGTCTGGAATTTTATAATAACTTTGTTTCCTATAACAACAAAATGATAAGTTCTACGTTGTTTCTTGTTACTGTGTGCCATGATTTTTTAAATAATTATATACGTTAACATAAATTCATGTTCGTGGAATTAGTTTGCATGATATGTGATACAAAGTCTGTTTAGTGTATGTAAAATAATAAGATTACATAATTCAATGCAATATATGTACATTATATGTGTAATATACAGAACATAATTTATTTACATAACTATGTTTCTCAGATTCAAGAATAATTAATTTTTGTTATACTATTGTATTGCCGCCTGTACGAAATAAAGTGTTTGCATTTGGCCTTGAATGAATGAATGAGTGAGGGGTTGGCCATAATAATCCGGCTGCTGCACCACGAAATTAAATTATCTATTGTGCTTCCCCTTTTGATTAACCCTTTATTAAAGTCCGTGCCATAGCTGAAGCGGTTAGTCGCTGGCTTCCCACCGCGGCGGCCCGGGTTCGATCCCGGGTCTGGTCAAGTGGGATTTGTGGTGGACAAAGTGGTGCTGGGCGGGTTTTCCCCGAGTTCTTTGGTTTCCCTTGCCCATCTTCATTCCACCAAATTCTCCATCATCATAATCACCCGGGGCAAGCTACAATAGGCCAATCAGTGGGCGCCATGCCGAGTGGACCCAATTGGACTCCACAACCCACTAAGCGAATTAAAAAAAAACTAACAGCACTTTCTATCACTACCCGAACTTCTACACTACTCTTCTCCTTGATTTATCTATTATGGTAACTGATTGGGGCTGAAATTAGATTCTTCTTTCTTTTTCTTCCTCTGGCTGCACAGCCCTTTAAGTTTAGCCTTACTATACTATAAACCGGTAGGTCACGGGTTCGAATCCTGGTGAGGTCGTAGGATTTTTCAATTGACCTAATGTTTCCAGCACCATTATGTCCCTGGGGTCGACTTTGTGACTAACAGTAATGAGTACCAAGAATCTTCCTGCGGGTAAAAGGTTACAGGTGCGTAAGGATTTACGACCTAACCGCCATCTATGAGCCGATTGTCTAGAAAATGTGGGAGCCTCGGCATGTCACAACCGTACAGATCTTCACGGCCTGTTACAAGGATAGCTTTACCTTTTCTCTTTTACCTTAGCCTCCCTTAGAATTATTGCCCGTTTTTGTCTGTCTTGAGCATTTAATCTGAATCTTTTTATACATAGGGTTCCTTTGTCAGGCTTTGAGTTATCTAACCATCTCAACTTTGGCCGTCCTGCTCGACATCTGCCTCCCGGTTTAGTTTTGATTATCATTTTTGGGATACTTGTATTTTCCATTATGATGTTGTGNCAGATAGTCTGCTTTTACCGGTTCTCACGGTCTCTTCGCTTGCAGATTTCTTATATTTTTTCTTCTACCCTGAAGATGGAGGCGATAGGTTCCTCCGAAACGTCGGTTAACACCACATATACACGGTGCCAAATCCCAGAAGACAGCTTTCTTCATAGTCACCGCAGTGAAAGCCTCAAATCTTCCGAACTATTAACTAGAATAGAAAGAAACAATAACAATGGAACCAACTTACCCGTGCTGGCACAAGGTAACTCCATTTGACGGTACTTCAACTGTTGCGCGATCTTTTATCTTTAGGTATGAAGCTCCTTTTCTGTGCCAAGTTGGAATTCACTTCGCACTTAAATTTGCGAAGTCGAAATAAATCGACATCAATAATTTTCCAGTTAATTTCTATTGAGACTTCGTATTACGTGTACTAAACCAAGCAATGCTCCGTTTCATAAGGCAGAATGGGGTAAGTGCGTTGGTGAAATGCTACTTTGAAGATGTTAAACCTATTTTCATGAAAGCATGCTAATAGGTTGATTAGTAATATACGTAGTTGCCCTATCGACCAGTATGTGTGTGTGAAGTCATGACGTTGAGTGAAGTTAATCCAGCTATCAGTTTAGTCTTTCACTTCAGCTATCAGGGAGAGGTAAAGGTCTCTCATTGGCTGGAATTCGGCTTCGTCACGTTTTCAGATTTCCCAATTTTTGCACATCAATTAATTCTAATGAAGTGAGTATGGAGTTTTAAGTTGTGCTTATCTTTTACATTCGTTTCTGATGCATAACTCACTTGCTTCTTGGAGTTTTGCTACTGGGGAAGTGTATGCTGGTACTTCCGGCGAAGCATGACACGCAGCTACCTTAAACAAATCAAGCTCTTACTCCAGTATGCGAAATGTTTTCAAAGAGTATGATAGTTTATTTTATACTGAATTGTAAGAAATTATGGACGTATGTACGCTTCAAAGTGAAAATGTATTTAAAAGTCCATTTCTGTTGTAGCCACAAAAAAGTTGTCTTCAGTTTTAGTAAAAACTTCATAATTCCAGCGGGAATTATTCTGTACAATATTACACACAAGCCTTAAGATTACGGAACTTTCTTATTTATACACTTGTCGCATGAAAGTCAACCTTTGTTTCGAAGGAACATGTCGCCTCCGTCCTCAGAACTTGCTGCTGCTTCATGATGGTTATTACTTGGCTTAATTTTAAAACCCTGAAGATAAATTATCTTGATTGATTTTAATGCCATGTACTTGTCGTAACTGCACAAATTATGGTATCGAATGGTAAGACAATTTTCAATTAGATTGGATGAAGTCTTGGCCTATTTAATATTATATTTCAGAATTTCCTAAAAGGACCAAGGAATTGCAAGATAAACTTTATTTGTCTGAGATTCGAAGGACAGACCCTTTGAACATGAAACACGATGGTAACTATTTGCTTATACTCTGATTACCAGTTTGTCAAATTTCTCGAGAAATGTGTCATAAGTTCATAATTTCATGTGGGTCGATAATTTTATATCTTTCAAGCTTTTAATTTATTTTGCAGGCTCGAAGTAAGAGTAGAATTTTTAAGTGCCAAACACACAAACCCGAGATGATATTATTCTCTTCATAATCCTTTGTAAATAATCTAGACTAAATCATGCCAGCATGTTCTGTTACAAATAAGATCAAAAATTTGTGACGATGGTATATTAATACAAATATAATGTTTCGGGGCATTACCCATCGTCTGTTTTTGTTGAAGACGCCGTTTTTTTTATTTAAAACACAATGTTTCAGAGACTGTGTTTTGTTCCCTTCTTCAGGCAAAACCTATTCAGTTGGACCCAACCCATCCTTATCTCCGGATACCTGCGCCAACACAAGTAAATAAAAGTAAAGCTATCCCTGTACCAGGCCGTGAGGACCCATAGGGTTGTGAGACGTTGAGGATCCCACATTATCTAGACCAGACATGTCAAACTCAACTTGTACAGAGGTCCACCTCAGCCCTCTAAATAATAGTCCAGGGCCGCACTTCAAAATAGAAATATACATTAGATTTTGATACAAGGAAATTTAATTCTATTTATTATTCAGGAATAATTTAAATATAATTACCTAAAGTCACATATCTTACAGTTTTAAAAAGCAAGAGAATGCCATTTTTGACAAGTATCAAACAGCTTTTCAATATGTAAAAAGAGAGATTACACAAGAAATTATGTAAGAAATAGCAAAACATTGAATTTCCTGCAGCCTGCTAATTTATGTCTGCGTGAGACTTCTTGTCTTCTGGTCTGTTGGAAAATTGTCATTACAAAAAAAAATATTTCTACTAAAATTTTAATATTGATTTGAATATCAANATAAAAAGAGAGATTACAAGGAAATTTAATTATATTTATTATTCAGGAATAATTTAAATATAATTACCTAAAGTCACATATCTTACAGCTTTAAAAAGCAAGAGAATGCCATTTTTGACAAGTATCAAACAGCTTTTCAATATATAAAAACAGAGATTACACAAGAAATTGTGTAAGAAATAGCAAAACATTGAATTTCCTGCAGCTTGCTAATTTATGTCTGCGTGAGACTTCTTGTCTTCTGGTCTGTTGGAAAATTGTCATTACAAAAAAAATATTTCTACTAAAATTTTAATATTGATTTGAATATCAATTAGCTCTAAAAGTTGAGGGGCTGCACTTTGTGGCTACGGGGGCCGCATGTTTGACACGGCTGATCTAGGCAATCGGCTCAAAGATGGCGGTAAGGTTGTCAGCCTTACGCGCCGGCATCAACACAAGAAAGGGTAAAAAACAGGACGATGGATAATGTACGGAAATATAATATTTGTATGTTCTGTTTTAGCTCGAACCACTGACACTATAACACAGATGAATGTGAAATTATATGCCCTCCCTTTGACACAACATTGGAAGCCTTAACCAAGCGAGAGCACTTGGAGGAATAGCTGACTGGAAATACTTGAAATGCACTATAGTTACTTGCAGACTGCGAAGCACAATAGAAATGTAATTATCTGCAATTATGAGCAATAAATATCCGATGGATTCGGTTATAAATTACAACCTTGTATTCAATCACTAATCAGTACTAAAAGCACTAAATAGAACTGGGCTGTCAAATTGACGGAACTCTGGCCGCGCACATACAACTTCGAGGATTATTATTTAGTCGACAAAAAGTGTGTTAGCGTTTTCCACCTCCTTAAAATGGTGACGAATCTTGTTGAAAGAACTTGCCGAAAAGAGCGTACTAACTATTCCTTGTAACTTTTCAATTGTTTTAGCACGACACTGAATAATTAACTTATATGAGTAGACATGGAATTAGTATGACTCAGAGATCGTATGCAATGTAGAGACGGCGTAGCAAACCTCTAGAGTCTGATTTTTATAAAATCATTCTCCTGGCGTATATTTGTATCGGCACATTCTAAAATATTTCTTACTCATGCTTCACGCCGGCAGGTTAAAGGTAAAGTTGTCCTTGTGCTTAACTAATTAAGCACTACGCCATTAAGACGTATGGGGGAGTGGATGTATAGATCCATACTTTCTTGACATTGGTGCTAGTTGTAGGTGAGTGGTCAGCTTCACGCCCGGATCGCTTTACCGCCCGGGAAAGAGCCCCCTGTCCTCACTGGATAGGAAGCTGATTGAGCCCCAGTGCCGGTCTTGACGACGTGAAGAAGAGGAAATTCTTGACCTTACTGGGACTCGAACTCCTTAGTCGTCCAGCCCGTAGCCAGTAGCTATACTAACGGAGGGATCCCGAAAGCAAATAATTATGTTAAATGAAGCGCCTCAATGGTTTGAAGTAGGAAAATCTTGAAAGAGTATTATTCATTTATTCCATGCTGCATACATTTGTCTGCTATCGCAGTTCATAGAACATTCTACTGCTCTGCAAGACCGAATGAGACCGCATCTGTTTGATAAAAAAACTTGTTATTTGTGTCATCTTTATTTGATGTTGTTTTTTTTCTTTCATAATCTTCTTGGATTCAAAATAGAATTTCTGAGGATCTATACTGGAAATATACTTACTTCCATTTACTCATTATTCTTGATAAATTTTATTCTTTATAAAATACAGTTTTGATCACCATGGAGCGTGTGAGAAATAAAATATTTACGCATGTATAGGCCGCAATTTTTTTGCCAAAAATTCAAGAGGAAAACTGGGGTGCGGCTTATATTCGAAATATTCGAAATCACACTTCATTTAAAAAAATTATATTCATAATTAGTAATACAGGGTAATAATATTCCAAGAAAATTATTTTTTCTATAATTTATGTTTGAAAATTGTGCTGCGGCCTATACATGCGTAAATACGGTAAGTATGAAGATTATACTGACTTTTCTGAACAGGGGATTTCCATCCGGCCTTCAATTCCTTTCTCACTATGGCGCAACTTTTACTGGAGATAATTGTTTTCTGGTACTGTGTTGTTCTTGTACCTGTGTACTTCGATGATAACAGTGTAGAGAACTCTGTAATTTTGTATCTCAAAAGTGCAGAAATAATGTCCTTTTTTTTTGCGGTTACGGTTAAATTCTTTAAAAAAATATATGTCAGCTGAACAAATATAATTTCTACTACACTGTTAATATGAAGCTGTCACTTGAGTTACGTAAAATGGTTTCCTATCTCAGATACTGTATTCATCATCAAGTGAAGGGATATAGGATTATTATGGCCCAAAATAACAAATTTGGTGGGAGAATCTAAAATTGTTTATATAAAATTCACTGTAATACATGTGGACAAGAATTTTCTCTTCTTCGTGTTCATGAAGACCGGTTCTTGGTTCTACCCAACATCCTATTCAATGGGTACCGGGGACCCTTTCCCCCGGGTAAAGCTGCAGGGGCGTGAGCCTGACCACTCACCTCCAGCTAGTGCCGAGGTCAAGAAAATGTGGATACATAGACTCCCCCATGCGCCTTCATGGCGTAGTACTTAATTAGGCAAGCACAGGGACAACTTTACCTGCAATACATGTAGGACTAATGAAAAGGTTCGTATTGTTGTGCCATGCTAGTCCACTTCGCACACGGACAACATGGTTTGGCAGTTCCCACCTTTAACACTCCATGGCCCTTGCAAGGAAAATAATACGTTAGGAAACGTACATATAATATAACAGTTCTGATACCTCACTTCTTTATTTGTCTTAGATTTTCATTTCGTGAAACCGCACAAACGCTTAGAGGTGTCAATCACTGTTGTTCTATCAAAACGAAAACGGAAATATGTAGCCTTAATAAAGCTCCCCAGTTTCAAATTTTATTCGGTTTCTAGTTGTTACATGCCGACAGACACACTGGCAGGCACATGGCGAAGCTAATGGGCTTATTATTGTAACTTCACGACGTGATCGCGCCGAAAATCGCGAATCCTCATATAAAAATGCACCCCTTTATCTTATCACATATATCGATAATCATTCG
>NW_019737394.1:2529747-2610537 GCF_002891405.2 Cryptotermes secundus
GGACCCTCAAGGTCTCACAACCCTATGGGCCTCCACGACCTGTTACAGGGATAGCTTTACTTTTTTTTTTTTACTTCTACATTCACAAGTACACTTATTCGCAACTATCACAATTACGGCTCCTGCTATAGTCGAATTCAAACTGAAGAGTGACTACTGACTACAACTCTTAAGGTCAAATACAAACTGAACTCGTCTCTTATTGAAGCTGGAGTCTTATAAACTGCACTCCTACCCAATAGAGAATACCATGTCGAAGAGTTAATTAAGCCCGCTCCTATTGAAACGCTGCTTCAAACAATTCGTGTGTAACGGTGGAAAATCCACTGTTAGGAATTGCTGGCATTCTCATTCCTAGTCTCTGTCGTGGGAACGTTGGTCGTTGCCTAGGAAATCCTCAACCATTCCGGCTTTCTGGCGACACTCCACAGTACTTACGATTTAGTGCAGTGCGACTGTTTCAAAAAGTGAACTATTGCCTGGAGATGGAAAAGTAAGGCCGAAACATGTAACAATTGATGTGATTTTAATGTTATTTTAAATGAAATGGAGATTGTAACATTTTTAAATTGCATCAAAGACGAAAGTGAATGAGTGACTGATATTTCAATGTAACAGGATCTCAAACATAACATTACATTCTGTTTCGTTTACGTTGTAATTGATGTTGTCACACAGGTGACGTAGAAGAGTTCTATCTTCTGGACTACAAAGCCGTGTAGTCCGGTGTAAGTCAACCGACGTTTCGAATGAAAATATTGTCTCCATCTTCAGGGTTGAAGAATAAACAAAAGAAGAAAGCAGCATAAAGCAAGTAGCAGCATTGTATCCCAGAAGATACAACTCGTTCAGTTACATTTAGTGTAGTTTATTTTTATTTATATAGATAATTGGCCCAAGGAGAGAAAAGCGGAGGCGAATAGGAAAAGAATGCATGATAAAGAATTTCAACATGTGTCATCACATTATACCTAATGAAATTCATTAGGGCGATAGGTCACGAAGGATGAGATATGGAGGATATGTAGCTCGCATTTAGGGGGCTGAGGAATACATATATCTACGTGGTACACATCCAGAAGGGAAGAAATCATTTAAGAGACCTAGGTGAGGATAGCATTAAATCGGAACTTGAGGAAATAGTATTGAAGGTGTAGACTAGATTTAGTAATGTTATATTTTAGCGTCCTGTTGCACTGATTTATGTCCATGATTTATTCTGACCGTCTTACAGTGCATACATTTATTCACCTTACTCTTCTCTCTTGCACTACATGTTTCAGCACTTCATTGCATTGCATGCAATGAAGTAGTTCGACGTACATACAAAAGCACCTGAAGATGGCACTTTAGTGCTGAAACATGTAGTGCAAGAGAGAAGAGTAAGGTGAATAAATGTATGCACTGTAAGACGGTCAGAATAAATCGTGGACTAGATTTAAACTATGGGGTTTCATGAAAGGTAGGAAATCTGTAACCAACTAATTCACTACAGCCACATCTACTTGTACTTAGTTACAAAAGACCATACGCACTCTTTTCGGTCATTCCCCAACCGGCAACGGTCAGTTGGAGGCCAGACAGAATGCCGTTCTTCGTGGTCAGCCTGCCGGGGACTGGAAGACATACTGGTTGTACGTATTCTGAAAGAGACACAATCAGTAGCCGTGGTTCAAGTTGTCATTTTGGTCTTGGGCCGTCGCCGTAAGGCACGAAATATTCGTGGCCACATTCACTTCTCACATGTATTCGGATCAGAATGTTTCATGCTGTATAACGGGCTTTGAACACTGGCATGTAAAAAAAGTAAAGCTATCCCTGTACAGGCCGCGTAGGCCCATAGGGTTGTGAGACGTTGAGGGTCCCACATTATCTAGACAATCGGCTCAAAGATGGCGGTAAGGCTGTCATCCTTACGCGCCGGCCGCGCTTCACTCCCCAGGAAAATTATTTAATTAATTCCTGGTACTCATTTCTGTTAGAGGCTGAATTAACCCCAGGGCCATAGTGCGGCTGGAAGGATTAGGTCAATTGAAAAAAATCGAATGACCTAAAAAACATAATAAATCATTGTTTTAGGATAATAAGAAGGAAGGAGAAATGAAAATGAACCTCAAGATTGCTTCGAAGCCTGATAATAACTTAAATATATTTCTGATGCTTTTCAGAACATCTGGTGCATGAATGTGTGTACACATTTCGGTTTTGCTGCAACTGATTATACAGTTTGACGTTTCTGTCAGGGGTTGAGACCATGGAAACAAATTTAAGCAGCTTTTGAGAACGTACGGATATGTCTCTGAAGGCCGATGGTGATGATGGCTTTTCTCACCGTGCAGCATACCTCATTCACGTTGTCGTCTCTGATAAATCGCCACGGTGATTTAACTTTGACTCACTTTTATCGTGTTTCTTCTCAGTTCTCCCTCCACATTACAAGCCGTGATCTACTAGACTTCAAGGCATTATGACAGAAAGAAAGAACAGGATATGCAATGGTGGAAGGAAAGAAGTCCGTGGGTGTGCCTGAGAGCTCCACGTCAGTGTGTACGTAAGAACTCCGGGCTGTATGTTGGCATGCGTACCTGAGAAGTGCACCCTGCTCCGCAGGCGGATAAGTGCGACATCATTCTTGAACTGTATTCTGTCCTGCGGTTTGAACCCTGAGTGTAGCACAATTTCTGAGAGGGCGTAGTCTCTAGAAGCGTCTGGACATTGGACAGTGCTGTTGTTCAGGGAACAATCTTCTTCGCTATTTAAGTCGTACTCTCCCAGCCTCAAACCAACCCTGATCAAAACCATTAATACACACAGGGAGAAATTATTCATATTATTTGCCCCAAAAGGTAAGACCTTTCTCGAAAATTGTTCGTCTCTACAATAAGTGTCAATTTCTTTTCCGTGCAGTCTGGAAAGTAACATCTGAAACATTTTTCCCACTTATAGGAGACACCAGACAGGTATTCTGTTTCGAAAATTGATGCCGTTTTTGGATTATGCGTCCCTCATATCGAAAATGAATACACAGTTTAGTGTCCAGTTTTCATCACAGTTTATATGCAGTAAATAATATGCCAGGAACCTGTGGTTTTCTCAACAAGAAAAAAAAAAGCAGAAATGAAGCAGTCTCAACACTGAACTGCTGAAGGAGACTTAACGATGACAGAAGCGCAAGTAGATGATTCGTCTAATTCATTAAGTGATGATGAAAAAGCGGAGATAACATAAAATCAGCAAAAATACTAGCCATAAAAATCACATTAACTCGGAGTAGGAGTCCATTGATCCAGAGACCGTCACTATATCCATCATCACGGATAATAAATGTTGGTCTCATTTTATATACTGATGACAGCCTCTCAAACATCGAACTTCTGTCCCGATTCGACGTGGCTGCTCTCCTGAGGAAATGTAATTACTTTGTCTCCGTGAAATCATTAAATGTTATTATTTTTTCTTTCTCAGTTAATGGTACATTGTTGTGACGTAAGTGAGCATTAAATGTGCTAACATAGACACAGAGACACATGTGCAGTAAGGGGTTCGGACATCTGGAGGCTGTGAATGGCGAACAATAAATTATATCTTGAATAGAAAAATTGTGCATTCTGAATCGGAAAGGAGAGTGAAAATTCATAAACAAAATTTTAATTTCACCCAAGAATTTGTAGTATGTTCGACTAACATATGGTCTGGTAACTATATCGTGTCTGATCTTGTGTCTCAATGAAATGCAGGTTTGAGGTTTTCAGACATATCAGCGTAATTTAAGCAGCAGCTGGAGTTGCATAACTGTGAGGAAAGTAACCACCACAAGCTTTTACAACAGCAGAAATGCACGAATTTATGGAAACTATAAAGCAAGATTTTCGTAGTCTATATTCTAAATTTTGTCACGTGTATGTGTGACTCTAGGCGGAGTTTGGGATAGGATATTGGGTTTATTGACCACTTTAACATACAACTCGTAATTACACTTAATTTTAGCGCCATCGCTAACATCCGCACTTTATACAGTAGAGCACACAGGGTAGTGTTCTCAGTCTCTTAGGGTCTCTGCTGGACGTCTACTGGTAACGACTCCAACAATGGCTATTTCTCTGCTTCCGTGTTCAAGTCCTATGGCAGCTCCCATCCAAGTGCCTATTCTTGTTCCAGTTATCTTCCTTATAACCCTACAGAACGGACCACCGCACGAAGCCCCGTTCCCGAGATTACTTCCATTGTTGCGCGCGGATTGTTGCCGCGGTAACCTCTTTCTTTATAATCGTTTCCTAGAAACGGCTATGCGCGCTAAAATATCTGGTGAGTACTAGGTATGTACGTATATAATATATATTTATACATTTACACATATATAGTTTGTAGCCTATACATTCTAGAATGTATTTAAAGGAACTTTCATCTGTCGGCAGGTTTGCATATAATTTAATTTACATTACAGAAGATATCGAATAGTTAGCGTCAGTAGTTGAGCAATGGCGGAACATATTTCATTGGTTTTACAAATACCGCATAAGTCTAAATCATGGAGACCAGCACTGCTAAATGAAATGTCCTGTATATAGCCTTCAAAATCTGAACCAAATTCTAGCAGGAACTTCTTTCTGCCTCGTGCAACAGATCTACGAATTTGCTTCGAGTCGAAAATAATTCCTTTAGATATATCGTTAGATGTTCAGATATTCAGAATGAGTTTCTAATCATATGAGCTTACAGTTTCATTGAGGGGTTGTTGATGGTGGGTGTGATACAGTGAGCTGCAGTCAAGACGTACATGTCTGTGATGAGGGACCCGCCACACAGGTACTGCAGCTCGCCGGACACTGCAACAACAGCGTAACCATGAGGTCAGCAACTCACATGGACATACTTACGTACTTGTGCGCTGCATTTAGACACTTCAACCTTTACTTTACATTTCGTCTCTTGAGCAGTGGAGTGTACTGTGTCTATCAACACCAATTTTCTGGAAAACTGGGTTTGAAGTTAGGGAATTAAATGTAACTTGGGACGAAACACGTTCGGAAATCTCACACTTGCAAGTAAGGTAAATTTAATCCATCTATAAGAAAAGTAACTGACTAATATCTTTTTCATCCAGACACAATAACTGCTCCAAAGAGCCGTATGCGACTTCACAGGCACAGTTTGGCCACGTCTACATGTCAGTAAATCACCATTTGAGGATTATATCCGGAGATACGTGTATGTGCTTACCATTGTACAGAAGGATTGCCAACCAAGGGAACTCGCCGGGCGAAGCGTTCTGTCCGCCCGAAATGCGGTCCGTCAGCCCTATGCCACAGTTCCTGTTGATCAGGTTGAAGTTCCTGTGTCGGACTAGAGAAGTATCCGGTTGCATTCCTGTGACTCGTGGTTTGGACGTGGGGTGAATCAGAGTGTGTTTGGGGCAGCACACTTGAACAGTTCCACGTTTAAACCCACATATATACACGTTAAGTTTTGCCATGGCTAGGAGAAGGTTAGATGAATGATGCACCTGTCGCCCAATCAGAGGACACTGTGGCAAGTTCACGCATTGTAATCCTTTGGGGAGACAGTGTCCATATCCGACGGCTGTCACCAAAATAATGTAAGTTTCGGCATAACTATATCTTAAAACTAGCATGTAATAAAAGTCACAAAAGGCCTCGGTTTCAGAGAGATTCCTTGGTACGAAATAGGCATGAGATTATGCTCTTGCTATAAGAAGTTGTATTGTTAACTGTTACATATGGGTATGAAACTTGGTCTGTTTCCCTAACGGAGGAACGTAGTGCAAATACATTTTAGAACAGTATGCTGGGCACGCGGTGGCGTAGAGATTAAGGCACTATGCTACAAGTCGGAAGGTCGCGGGTTCAATTACCGATTAATTTCAATTGACCTAATCCTTCCGTCCGCACTATGGCCCTGGGGTCACTCAGCCTCTAACAGAAATGAGTACCAGGAATTAATTAAATAATTTTCCTGGGGAGTAAAGCGCGGCCGGCGCGTAAGGCTGACAACCTTACCGCCATCTTTGAGCCGATTGTCTAGATAATGTGGGACCCTCAACGTCTCACAACCCTATGGGCCTTCGTGGCCTGTAACAGGTTTTACTTTACTTACAGGATGCTGAGGTAAATATCGTATACCTAAGGTACGAGTAGAAGTAACAGGAGGGTGGAGAAGAAACACAACGCGCAACTTAATAAATTTTGCTTTTCACCAACCAAGATTGAGTTGATTAAAAAAGAAGCTGAGATTAACAAGACATGTAGCACGCATTTTGAAGTTGACACTCCTCGGGAGTCTTGGGCATAGATAAAATGAAAATATTAAAATGGCTCTAGATCAGGATAGTGTCCAATGACATGCTTAAATGAACGTGATAATAAACTTTCATGTTCTACACCTCAAGCAGTTAGGCGCTGCCTTCTCCCTACGTCGAATTCAGTTCCTTGTGATTTCGTATGAAATTCATGGTGGACAAACTGGCAATATGTGAGCGGGATTTTCTCTTAATTTCTTGGATATTCCCCTGCTGATTATCATCCCACCATTGCCCCCATACTCTTCTATCGTCTCCCCATGGGGTGTGCGACAGCCCTGATTAGGCAGCGCATTATCACAAAGTTTGGGGCTTCTCCCTGAAGCCATCAATTAGCTGGTCACAGACTGAGAAAGTTAGTTTTCTTCTAGGTCCCTTAAGTGCTTGGAATATCTTGACCAACCGAATAACTCTCAAATTTAAATAGATTATATGCATGAAATTAGTCAATTATTCGCTTAATCTGTCGATTAGTTATTCAATTAGTTAGTTAGCTACTTGGTGGAACAGTTATTAGGGGAAGGGTACAAAGAGAGTTCAGATATAAAATTTTAAATTCGCGTTATGTACTGCAGCGTCAGGTCTCAGATTTACCAACAGAAATATATAAAGATTATTCACATTAGCGATATCATAACAGGTCTATTGTGGTCATTGTTTATATTTCCCCGTGTTTCCGTAATTATTCACGATACATAAAATTATTTCGAACACAAGTTGTAGATGACAACGAGGTGCAGTTTGGTGTCAAGTAAAAATATTTGTGACTTCTGAGAAAACTGATTTAGTTTCAAGTAACGTAATGAAATATACCTACAATGGACTGATATGAACTTTGTTTTGAAGTTCATTACTTAACGGCGCCATCAGTATCGAGATTATAGAGCGTCGGCAATAGAATTATGATAAATCTGGAGCATTTTGTGGAATGAGAATTAAAACTCAATTCTCCAAACAATTTTTCGAACAAACCTGTTATATAAAATTTAATCGACGTTTTGCTCTTAATTTCGGAGACGAAGTGTATAAACCGACAGAAGCAACTCTCCAATTATGTGTTAATTTTATACGCTTTCTGCAAACAACTCAGAACATAGGGCTCAAGAATGTGGTATGTTCCTAGTCATTTAGGAACCTTCAGACAACGGCAAGTTCAGTTCGCTTGCGGCCTGTTTCTGCTAGTTCTTGCGTGTCTTATTCTTCGAGCCTGAAGATTGAGGCGATATGTTGCTCCGAAATTTCGGGGTTTTCTCCGGAATTCACGGCGTTAAAACCCAGGAGATTGAAGAATTTAGAATGTGTAATGTTATGTTCCAGTTCTAACATGCGAAGGAGACAACACTAAAAGCATACACAACAAAGTAAACGACATAAAAACACTGAAATAGTCGCCAGAAAGGATAAATTGAGGTATTCTACGAAAGAAACTAATAACAAAACAACGATGTGCCTAAGGGCACAGAAGTAAAGTGTACAGTGAAATGATCTTCCCAATAACAGAAATGTTGCCTGATGATGGCCCATGTGTGCCGAAACATGTTGCAACAAGGAATGAGTGTACAAGTTTAATGACAGTTTAAAGTTTTTAAGAAGCACTTTTAGTGTATTATATATATTTTAGTGTATTTTATGTAAGGTTATTGTTGCATTATAGACAATATATTCACGATCTAAAAATGAAGCCACAATGCAGTAGGATGCTGAAGTATAATATTATGCGAAGGAAGATTACAGCAAGCAACATTTCCAAAAAATAAGGGTCTCAATGAATCTAGGGGGTCAGCTGTTAGTACTCTTTGACAACTCGAGTGTATTTCTCTAACATGACCTTACTCACATTGTGCGTCCCCATAGAAGGGTCTATATCCCAAGGCAACAGAACCCAGCAAGCACACCAGGCATCCTAAAGTGCTTCTTGGTAGTACCATCATCGCCACAGCGCTGTACAGTTGTGAGTCCCAGTGAATTAAACCAAACACTGTCACACGTCCTTCGTGTAAGTCTTTTCCGCTTCAGCAAGATAGGCCGTGTTAATTTGTCGTTTCATATTGAGCATCTTGAGTCTTCTCTCGAATCTCTTACGCGACTGGAAACGTCATTTGTTTTAAATCATCTTCATTTCACGCTTTGTTTCTTTCTTTTTCTGTCTCCCTTTAGGCGCTGTGTAATTATTCGCACCACTGCTCCGTATCTCAAGTATTGCCGGGGGCAGATAATTTCCTCACTTCTTCCTAGCACTTAAATTAAGCTACTTCTATTTCGTTCTACGTCCTTCCGAATTTACCTGCTATTTGACATTATATAATTTATGAAGTCGATACAAACTCCATCCACAGTGGGAACGATAATGCTTCATCTTCAGTCAGTGACGTAGACATTTACGCCACCATTAGAATAATACTGTGTTGTATTTTCAACGCACATCTGGTATTCATAGGCAAGTGGGAAATTCAAGCATGATTACAAAGGGATTTTCTTCCGTAAGTTTGCCTACACAAAGTATGATGTAACCTTGTTTGTAGAGTAGATTGACTTTAATACTGTTAAATATAATAAGATATGATTCCAAAACCTGAGGCCTCAAAAATGCACCAGAGTAAAGACAAGTTTACTTCAATTGGTCACGAAATTTGTCTATATATGAGTTAAACCTTACTCCATGGTGCTGTTTGTCTTTAGAGTTGATAGATATCCAGCTGGTAAAGAAATTTCCAGCCCTTTATGGTAACCCTAGTATGATTGCCGTACTCACAAGAGCCTGAAACTGGACCCTAGCCTGAACAAGGAAAATCGAGCCCACAACCTCGCGTTCTACTTCCTCGTTCCTCTGAGATCTGCTTTGACGGCGAGGATTTTCTTGCCTAATTGCTCGAAGAAGATCCTGCCACATGCAGTCAGTTATTTAGTGAACTAGCACGTGTATTTAGATAGTGTTTACTTCTTAATATCTTTCAAATACTAGGATACGAGTTCGTGGCTCGGATGATAATTTTGTAATTGCAGTGACTGTTTAGCTGTCAACGTACAACACGTGTACAGTTGCTGAAGCCATGATACGTACGTAATGCGCACGGGCAGACAACGATTGAGGTAACATATCTTTGGCTCATTTTCCGCTAGAGTTTGTGGCCCATCTAAGAGAACCCTTTGTCTGGTGTGTGGCTGTGTGGAAAAGCTCTATTTAGATCAGTGGTTCGCTAAAATGCACCATAAATGCGCCGAAATGCAGTCTCACTATGTGCTGACGAAGCTGATGCAGTATCTTAGCTATAGAATTCAGTCTCGTGACAACTCGTTTATTTATATCAAGCCCAGACCACTTACAGCTCCAAAAATGTTTTAAACTTTCAGTATGACGAGAGAGAGATAATTCCAGATTGACTACAATCTTTTAAGACTGAAGCATACTATTAAAGTACTTAGGCTTGCATAAACCGATAATATTGTGTCAACCAGATGGGAGAGTATGAGATGGTTCAGACATGTAGAACGTAAGATGAAAATGAGAAGTACATACATGAATTTAGCTGGGAAATCTGACTGGAAGAGATCACTTGGGACACGCATACGCAGATGGAATGAAAATATAGCTAGGCATTCTAGGAAGAAGTAATGTCCTACTTTCCTTTCAATTCAATTTGAATGAGATATGACAATAAGAGAAAAAAATCTTCAGTATGTATGCATAATGAAGTCAATAAAACAGTACAATTTGAGAGGCTGCTGTGTTAGTAGTACAGATGGGAGAGTGCGCTGTTGAGGTGACCTGAGGTGGCATGATATACAAAGGAAGTTTTATGATGACCGGTTCAGGCATTAAGTGATATTAAAGTTGTTTACCTTAAGTGCTTGTGAGGCTGCAGTGTTGTTATTACCGATGAGTGGAATTTGTGAAATATGCAGTTAAGATGGCCTCATGTGTCATGTTGTGCGTTGTAGTTTCCATTAAGATCGGTTCAGGCGTTCAGAAGTTGTTAAGGGGGGGGAGCATTATACACATAAGACAGATATATAGAGCAAGATGATTTCAAAAGGCAATATTTCTTTTTTTCAAAATAAGGAAAGTAAGCTAGGAGAAGCCGGGGATGGAAGAGGAAATCATAAACCACTTGCGGATCCAAATCTGAGGACTTCCTGATTACGAGACATTTGTCGTTACTTTGAAACAGGAAACCGCAAGACATATCTGTTTCTGATGTTATGTATGTCTTTGTGAGATAACCTGTAGTGCTCTGTAAATAACAATTTTATGACGATATCGTACACAGTAAAACATAAAATCTTTTTAAGGCTTCCATTAAAATTGTTGTGAGGAGATTTCGTTACTCGCAAGAACCACTCCTGAACCATCAATCGAGGTCATCCCATCCCATCCTATTTCTATACGATCCATTTTAATATTACCCACCCATCTACATCTTGGTCTTCCTAGTGGTTGTTTCCTCCTGGTTTTCACACCAATATCCTATATGCATTCCCCTTCTCCCCATTCGTGCTACATGCCATGCCCATTTCATCATCCTTGACTTAATCGATATCTGATTATACTTGGAGAGTACAAGTTATGAAGCTCCTCATTACGTAGTTTTCTCCAACCTCCTGTCACTTCATCTCTCTTCGGTTCAAATATTCTCCTCGCCATCCTGTACTCGAATATACTTCAGATCCTGCCCATGAAATAATTCTGTTAATGCAGTAAAACTGTGGGGCGCAGCGTCCGACGTTCACTGCTACAACAGCGTTTCACTTCGCATGATGTCGCTTGCTTGTACTTCAGCGTCTGCTCTCTGACATGGATTAACAGCTGAGGGAGCCCCGGGACAGTCAAAATGTGGAGGCCCCTGTTAGTAACAACAGATTTAGGTTACGATTTTTTATTTTTTATAATAACGAAAAATAGAAACAAACGTTTTGTGATTTCAGAGAAACAAATGCCTCAGTAAAGTCTGTGAATTGTGGAGGAATCGAGGCGACCGCCCTAATCACTCCTTAAATTAGGCCCTGCTCTTGGGATAGTCAATACGTTTCCATCGCAGTAGCAATTTGTATTTCTGTGACATACCTGTTTTGTTTTCTTTCTGTAATGATTGGTGAATGCTTGATCGTGACGATGAAATAAAGCTGATGGAGTATGATTCCAAGACAAACAAGGGCACTGGGGCTGGTGTGTATGGTCATGGTACAAGGCAGAAGCTCAGCTTCAGCAATGGGAAATAGAACACAGTAGTGTTCCAGGCAGAAGAGTAAAACATCAAGGCATGCGCAGCCGAGGATCTGGATATGGACTATAAAAATAGGAAGAACTGTGTTCTATCAGACTGTCAAGCTGCAATTAAACTACGACAATTACCAGATCAGCTCAAAACTGGTTTAGGAGTGCCAACAATCCGTCCTGAAACTGACTGAACATAACAGAGTTCAACTGATATTGGTACTGGGTCACAAGTTTATTGAAGGCAATGATACTCCCGACCAACTGGCAACATTGGAATCAGAATGTCCTTTCGTAGGACCTGAACCAGCTTGCGGCATTTCAGCAAGAATTGCCAAGAAAGCTGTCAGGGACTGGATAAAAAGAGACCATAAAATACTGGGAGTCCTCAACAGGACTCAAACAGGCAAAGAGGTTCCTACAAGGACCCCCTGTCAGAAGAACCAAGGAGCTATTAAAACTAAACAGAAATCAGTTACCGTGGATGACAGGACAAATCACATGACACTGTCACCTGAAAGGACACGTCTTCAATATAGGATAGAATGATAGCCCCATTTCAGAAAATTACCTAGAAAAAAGATGAATCGGCCATACATCCTATGTGACTGTGAGGCCATAGCCAGATGACTACGAAGTGTTGGGTTTTGAAGGGTTCAAACAGAGGTGGGGTGCACAATAGACCATTGAACGTCGCGGTGCAAGGACCGGTTTAGGCCTGGTTCCATCATTCTCTTGATGTCTTCTCAATTTATTGACAGAATGTTGTGTTGGTTCGTGAGTGATTTTTCTCCTCGGTGTTTTCGAGGTCCCCCAGATGGCGACGCCCCGCCCCCTTTTGCAGTACCTTATTTAGCTTGTATGTAAATCCGGCACTAGAACCAAACCACTTTCGTTTGCAGCTCCCGAACTTCTGAGTATCGTCACACACCCTCCAGCATTCAGTAATTTCGGCAACTGCTGGTCTACATGAGCGAACATCCATGTAGTCACATCATTAGCAGCGTCCTTCCTAGTACGATGCCTGGTATTGGTAAATAAGAATGAGCGACAAGATGTTCCATAAAACTTACACACTTGAGGCAATTCATAACACGTTGATATTGTCATTAGTCCCGTAAAAATGAGACAGTTGAGGAAATTCACGGTAGCGTCTTAATATATTGTCATCAGTTCCATAAAAGTTAGACGGTTGAGGGGATTCACGGTAGCATGTTGATATTACCATCACAATGGTGAAGGCCATTTTCGCCAAGGTTAAGCCAGTTACAGCTTGAGAAGGCAAGGCAAAACAGCTTACAGTTTGCTTTCATGTCCTTCATGTCGGAACGTACGTGGGGAAGTCCGTTCGCCAGCGATGTGGTATCGTGCGTATCCTGACCGGTGTTAACGTGTTTTGAAAACAGCCCTGCACTGGATGTGTGGCAAATGTGTTGTGTACCATTCACGGCTTTATAACTAGGAACAGGTAAAGCATGTTCAGACAAACGTAAGCTCTGAAGTAAGTCGGGCTAAAATTTGTATTCTTTGTATAAATATCATTGAGGTTACGTTACGCCTTAAGCAGGTTACCGTACGGAGGAAGAGGAAGGGTTCAGTAAGAACACTGGGATTAAGATTTTGGTTCCCATTACATTGAAAATAAATCTAATAATCTCCAAATGATGATTAGTTTATGCTACATCTTGTACCACTACATATTGTACAGAGTCGCTCTTGTAATAGTAGGCAATAGCTACCCAAGTTTCCATAATATTTTGTACGTAACATATTTTACTGCTAGTTACTATAGGATTCTGACGATGGTGATTCCAGTGATTGAGGCTAGCTCTTTCTAACGGACCCAACTGAATAGGGTTTTCCTTCACCTGAGGACGGAAACAGATCCAGTTTCCGAAACGTCGTGTTTTTATTTTTTATCTTAAAATCCAGGACGATGGATAAAGTCCAAAAACCTAACATATCAATATTTTACTGCCTTTACCCTTTACCCTTTACTTCTTACAATAAACATTAGATATAAACATTTGTTCTGTCATCTCTCAGCGGCATATTTTTTGTCAATGTACATGGACCGACAGAATGTATAAAATGTGAAGTTGCCTCTGGGTTGACACTGTACTTTATCTAATTACTTGGCGCATGTAGGAGGAAAAGAGATATGCACTTAAAATTTTAGTCGAAAACCATCCAAAAATGGAATTACACAGGGAACCGAGACATTGCTGGTAGGTAAGTATGTAAACAGATCTTACTGATACAAAATGTGGGAGTGTGGACTGGAATTAAAACTGGCTTAGGATAGTGTATAGTATGGGTTCTTCATATGGTAGATAATGATCCTTCAGGGTCCATGAAAGATAGGGAATTTCTTGTACTTAGCCCACACCCTTACAACCCATTTCCTTAATATCCATAATAATGTTTTCTTCAAATCTATGGCTATCCCTTTCAAGTGCCCCCCCCCAGGTTCTCTGACCAAAATGTTGTCTATTTCTCATCTCTTCCACATGTTCTATTAGCTCTATTTATCTCATCTTCCCTGATTTCATCACCCTAATAATATTTGATAAAGGGTGCAGACCATGAAGTTCCCCATTATGCAAAATAAGAAAAAACACCCACATAATGTAAAAAACAAAAGGAATAGAATAAAAAGATAGAGAAAGGAAACAGAGTACCAGTATTGTATATTGACAGCTGATGAAACACCCACTTCTAGATGAGTCTATGGAAGTCATAACAGGGTGAGATATTTTTAAATAAAACAAAAATTATGTCAGTACATCAAGGAATACAGTAAAACCACAGTGAGTGTGCAGCTGAGCGATAATGATGTCAGTTTGTTTGTCATATTTTTGTTATATTAGAATTTTGTTAATCAAACTGAAAATGGACATTCATTTTTCAAGTACCTCTTCATAAGTTGAGGAATTATTATGTCGTACTTTCAATTTACATAATGCTAAATATTTTTTATTATTTTCAGGCTTCATGACTAAAAATGGATGTCACTGATTTTCTGCTTTTGTTATCTGTATTCTTCAAATTAGGTAATGTATATTCATCACACTTAATACAGCAGTACATGTTTGAGAGTAATAAGGAGATTGTTGTACATAAGAATTAAAAAGGACAACATTTTCATTGCATTGACATTTGGTCTCTGTTTGAATTCAGCTATGCAGACTACCTCTGCTAAAGAAGAAGACTCAGGTTGTGTAGATGGGATGTCCTGCATGTCCCTAGCGGAATGTTCAGCCCAGCTGAGGAGTTGGCAGCAGAATGAAAGTGACATTCTCTTCAGGTGCAATTATGGAAAGCAAAAAGTATGCTGTCCGTTATCACCTCGAACACGTGAAAAGTCAAATATGGATCTGCTGCCCAATGAAAAGTGTGGCTTGACAAGTGCATCAAAAATATCCAGTGGACATAATGCAACATTTGGACAGTTTCCATGGATGGCACTCCTGGGTTCTAGATGTAATGTTCATCAGAATGTATTATGTAGGCTATAGATAACCAAGAAAGGTGATAAAACTGACTAGTAATTATCGGGGGATATCACTGCTATCAACTTCATACAAAATCTTATCCAATATTCTTCTCTCAAGGTTAAGTCCATACAGAGATGAAATTATTGGGGATCATCAGTGTGGGTTTTGACATAACATATCAACTATAAATCAGATCATTTGCATTCATCAGATATTGGAGAAAAAATGGGAGTACAATGAGGCAGTACATCAGCTATTTTGAAACTTCAAGAAAGCCTATGATTCAGTTAGGAGGGAAGTATTATACAATATTCTGATAGAGTTTGGGGTACCCAAATTAAAATTGATTAAATGAAACGTATAGTAAAGTCCATATAGGTAAACAGTTGTCTGATAAATTTCCTATCCAGAATGGTCTGAGACAAGGAGATGCTTTATCGCCACTCCTTTTCAACTTTGCTTCAGAATATGCCTTTAGGAAGGTGAAGGAAAACCAGGTGGGACTGAAATTAAATGGGAAACATCAGCTGCTGGTCTGTGCTGATGATGTGAGTCTGCCGGGTGATAATATAGATACCATAGAGAAAAACATAAACTTTAATTGACGCAAGTAAGGAGGTTGGGCTAGAAGTAAACACAGAGAAAACTAAGTATATGTTTTTCATTTCATTCATCCTGTTGTGTTACAATATACAACCTCTTTATAACAATCATCACAACACAACAAATATAAAGATCAGTGCCTAGTTTCGGCTATCAATAGCCATCATCAGGCAAATAAACGGTTAACATATATACACACCACTGCAGTTTATTTGTAGGTTATTTAACACCACTTTCAATATTGGGTTCGTATAGAACGGGAACATTATTAGTTGTGACTTATGTACGTTGGTTCAGAACTTTTAACTATATAAGCTATCCTAGTACAAAAGTTGACTTGTACAGGGAAGAAGATTCATTTGCATAAAATTGGAACTTAAATGTTGTATCATACAATCTTTAGAATAATGTAAGAAATGAAATTTCAGTGTCAACAACTTTTCACATAGCGATAGAATTCCTTTGCTGACGCATCACTTTGCACTGTTTCCATGCTATTTAAATTACCTTGTTTTACAGAAGAGGTTCACTGTTGCATCAGTTCTCTGCATCTAAACAGGGCTTATGTTTTGATACTATTTGTATGCAGAAAACAAACTGTTGTCTTGACTCTGTGACTGTAAGACTAGTTTTGTAGGAGTATGGCATTAACAGTTTTATTCCAGTGGGAGCTTAGTTTCTGACACATGACATTTTACAGCCAAATGGCCCAATAAATGTGGGGGGCTGGTCTAATGAATCAGAAATGTCTTCCAGTATCTTCAGTCAATCTTTTTCTTTCCTTCTTTTCATCCAGCACCAGGACTACTGTATGGGCAGGGCATGTAATATACATAGAAGAAATAAGAAATGGACAGAAAATGTTGATCATAAAATCTGAAGGAAGAAACTGTTTCATAGAGGTAGGCATAAATTTGAGGATAATGTTAAGATGGATCTTAAGGAAATAGGATATATGGGTGTGGACTGGATTCATCAGATTCTGGGAAATGATCTTCAATATGATGGTGACATACAAATTGAAATTCAAGGAAAGTTAGTAAAATAAACCCATGGGAGCATAGTTGGTTGAGGCATTGTGCTACGAGCCAGAAGATTGTGGAATTGAACCCCGATGAGATCATTGGATTTTACAGTTGACCTAATCCTTCCAATCACACCATAGCCCTGTGGTTGACTCAGCCTCTTAGAGAAATGAGTACCAGGAAATTTCCTTGGGGGTAAAGGGTGGCCAGCGTGTAAGGCTGACAGCCTTACCTCCATTTATGAGCTGACTGTCTGGAAGATGTGGGAGCCTTCACCCTCCCATGCCCCTATGGGCCTTCATGGCCTGTTGCAGGGACAGCTTTACCTTTCATTAACATTTAACAGATTTTAATAATTTAATAAGAAAGGAGGAAGTGGAATCTGTGGATTATGAATGGGTTTAACTGGCTCAGAATAAGTTCCAGCAGTGGGCTGTTATGAATGTAACAGTGTTTCCTTGGGATTCATGAAAGGTGAGTAATTTGTTAACCAGATGACCAACAATCAGCTTCTGAAGTAGTCCTGTTCTTTTCTCAAGAAGAACTGAAGGATCTGGTCCAGGGCTCATAATAACTGCAAATTTAGGATATTATCAGTGTTATTTATTCCAGGATAAATGCTTTATAAACATGCATGCATCCTTTATTGAACACAATACTTTATTTCATTTCATTGTTACACTTAAACACTCTTGAATATAACTGAATCACTTCTGTATATGGAAGGTAATGATAATAAAAATTAAGTACGTTAATATTAATACAAATGCAGAACTCTTATCCAAACAAGTAAACTAAGACTGATGTCAATTCTGTTCTTGTCGTGTTACACCATGTGGTTGTGACTGATGTTACAGATGCCCCATAGGTACATGATGCCACCATCTTCAGTGTCACACATCAATTCTAAAGATGGAGGCAGCATGTGCCTCTGCAACTTTGGCGACGTTGCCCAGGACCAAACAGTGTAACAACCCACAAACAGAATTAACACCAATAATTAGCCAATATGTAAGCTAGAAATCATCAAGACTCACTTCCACCACCATCTTATAAAAGAAATGTAACTAGAACAGAGTGCAGTGTGAGAAAATAGAAATGGAAAATTTTGACTTTATGTTGATTGTGCCATTGAATGCTGAAACCTATTATGACAATACAGTCTGCTCTTAATTTTGGATGTACCATGATATTTAACCAACAGTATATTAACACCTTTTAAACATGATACATGAAGGTGTCTGCTGTTCCCAATGACAGAATTAAATTATTTGAAGTTAATTTTAATTTGTAATGGAAATTTGTATCTTAATTTCAGTGCAGTTAAATTTGAATGTAATTAAATAATAAGAAGTATCCATAAGATATAGTTGTATGCCATTAGGTGTCTGTTTTACTTCATATATTACATAAATGAACCAGGAACATGTTTATACATCACAAGTTGAATGTATTATTTTTTTTTATTGCTAGTGAGGTGGGACCAAGTCCCTTGTACTGTGGCCACTTCTGGCCTGTTGTACCAGCCCCAGATGATAGGTGAGGGTAATTGTGGAGCAATTGATGGAATGAAGATTGGTGGGGGAAATCGAAGTACTCGGAGAAAACCTGCCCCAGTGCCACTTTGTCCACCACAAATCCCACTTGACCAGACCCGGGATCGAAACTGGGCCACCGCGGTGGGAAATCAGTGACTAACCGCTTGAGCTATGGCACGGCCCTCAAGTTCAATATAAATAGTTGCTGATATAAGACCATGCATTATAAGTCAGTGATTAATGGTGAAATACTCATATGTAGTGTTGATTTCAAATGAATCAAGAAAAACATTTTTTGCATTGACAGCCAGTCATTTAAAACGTCTTAATATCTTGTTTGTTGTAATTCATGCAACAGAATGCTAACAATAAAAGAAATATATTTAGCTTTCTTATAGGTGACATGCTTTGAGTCTGTGTTTCTGTATTTCAGTGAGTAATGGTGGTCTGCGTTTTATCTGTGGAGGAACCCTCATCAGTGATCAGTACATATTGACAGCTGCACATTGCCTGCACATAGTGAATGCAACTCTGTAAGATACCAGCCATTCAATTGGAATAAATCCCGTTTTCCTTACTTTGTTGGGAATGGGGTGTGCCAGTTTCATGATAAAGAACCCAGTGCATATTGAAAACAGCATGTTTTCACTTTAGTTCTTCTGTGGGAGGTTTTATGGCAAAATATCATATTAATGGGGGAACGATTTCAGATAGATATACAGTAATGTGGGGGCACGCCATAGCATAGTTGGTTGAGGCACTATCAAGCCAGAAGGTCTCGGGTTCAAGTCCCAGTGAGGTTTGGATTTTTTCAATTGACCTAATCTGTCCAGCTGCACTATGGCCCCTGGGGTTGACTCAGCCTCTAACAGAAATGATTACCAGGAATATTCTTGGGAGGGTAAATGGCCGGTGCGTAAGGCTGACAACCTTGCCACCATCTATGAGCCGATTGTCTAGTAAATGTGAGAACCTCAACATCTCACAACCCTATGGGCCTCCACAGCCTGTTACAGGGATACCTTTACTTTTTACTTACTATACATTTATGTTATCACAAATTCAACTAACTTCAACTCTAATAGCACCTGTGTTAGGAAAGGCATTACCATTGCACGTGTTTCTTAAGCAGATTTAGATACTTTTTATGTGTTTTGGGGATTACATTGTAAAGAGGCATTTGTGTATAATCTTCAAGATAAATGTATGGAGCATGCAGTGAACTGCATCTGTGGTAGAAGGCTTTCTGTTCCAAGTCAGTTTATTTATGTGCAGTGTGGTGAAAGGGTACTGTGAAGTTTGGCTGTGTGTAGAGGAAGACAGGCACTAATAACATTCATTTTAGAATGTTGATCAGAATAGATTGATTGCCTTGTTTCAGAGAGATCATTCGTCTTGGTGAACATAACCTAGACACTGTGGAGGATTGTGAAGACTATTGCTCAGATCCCGTGCAAGATTATCAAGTGGAAATGGCTGTTTCCCATAAAGAGTTTGATATTCATAATCTCAAGAATGATATTGCATTAATCCGGCTTCATACTAAAGTTCCTCAGTATACAGGTATGGCAGCACCATGGCCTTAATCTTATGTTAGTGATTTACAATTCAGTGAATATATAGTTGCTTATCTGAGGGCCAGTGGTCTGTGTGTTTGACACTGAACAGTACAAGTATAATAAAAATGGTAAAGTTGTCCCTGTGCTTAATTAGTCAAGCCCTATGGTGTTAAGACATATGGGCTAGTGGATGTATAGCTTCGCCATTCATGACCTTGGCACTAGTTGGAGTTGAGCAGTCAGCTTCATGTCCTGGCCACTTTACTCACAATTATCCTGCCCTTGCACTGTGACCTTGAGTGATGTACTGTGCTTCCCCTTCTGGTTACCCATTTATCAATCCTGCACTTTGAATGAAATGTAGGACTTTGTGTATAGGGGTGTCATAGTAATTTAAATTACATATAATGGTACAGTTGTCTACATAATAAAATCAGAATGCTGCTGCATGTAATTGTGGCAATACAGCATTTTGATAGAGTTCTGCATGTGTTGGCTGTAGGTAGTACTAATTCTGTCAGTCAGTGGATCTCCAAACAGTAGTCTTTCTGTTATCATTTTTCTTCAATTTCATGAAAAATTCTTGTTTATAAAGTTGTCTTGAAACCTGTATTTTGCATTTTTTCTAAATTTGATGTTATGGTTGGGTTGTGAATACATGAAGAATGTTATTCCTGAATTTTGCTCAAACGAAGAGACAGGCTATTTAATGTCACACACAAAACACAGCATATATTACTCATACGTTTAATTAATTGTTTTGTTTCACAGATTATATAAGGCCAATATGTTTGCCATTTGGTATAAATATAACAGGAGAAGAAGAGACAAAATATCAAATAGCAGGCTGGGGAAAAACAGATTTCTGTAAGTCTTTTAAAATTATCAATTGCATCTTATGTATACAATTACATGACACTCAGAATAAGTGGAAACATGACAATGCCTCAGCTAGGCTGGGTACTTATTTATCCTTACCCCTCATCCTCTCCTCTAGCTCCAGTCAGTTATGTAAGCAATAAGGAAGAAGTTCTACTTACATGCTCAGTTCAAGAGTTTATCTTTTTCTTTGTAATCTGTACACTACTAATCTAAGAATATTTATTTATTGTTGAAACATGCTTATGAAAGAGAACTTATATGAAATGCAGTTAAAGAATCATCCACATCCTGATTCACCCATGACTACAAAATCTTGCATGTTTAAAATTATTAAGAAGTGGTGGACAACAGGGCCAGTGCTTGAAAAAGCACATTATTGCAAGAAAACAGTGCTCACAGGTTATAAGCTTAGAAAATATTAAGGCTTTTAGTTGCAGATTAGCCCTCGGATTTCTCAAAGACAATTATGACAAGAGACAGATATTTCTGTAAGCCCTCCTCTGTGCTACAAGGTGGGTGGTCCTGGGTTTCATTTGTGATGAGGTCATTGGATTTTTTATGTGACCTAATCCTAGTTGCACTGTGGCCCTGGGGTCAATTCAGTCTCTTAACATAAATGAGTACCAGGAATCTTCCTGGGGGTAAAGGGCAGCTGGTGTGTAAGGCTGACAACCTGACTGCCGTCTGTGATCCGATTGTCTAAAAAATTTGGGAGCCTCAATGCCTCACAACCCTATTGGCCTCCACAGTCTGTTACAGGGATAGCGTCCCCCCCACTTTTTTTTTGCCACATGGAGTTACAGTTGTGCATGAGTGTAAACATCATGATGCTCCACAAGGATTTGGTTTTGTAATTGGTTGCTGAAAAATGTGAACGATGGACACGTAGATCCTCAGCTGTTGCTCAAATTGATGAAGCATATTTTCGCCTGAGCAGTTTTGTAAGTTCTCAGAGCACACAAATCTGGAGTAACAGAAATACACACACAGAAAGAACCACTGCGAGGGACACGTTACAACACGAGAGGAGATTATTCGTGCTGTAGGGCAGTCACTGCTGGACATCAACGGAAGTGGACGCACTGATGGGGTACGATGTCTTCCCCAAATTTGGCAGAAGGTGGTACAAATGGGGGGCGATTATATTGAAGGAATGTAAGTGTGTTTACCTCAGGTAATAAAGTCATTTCAGAACTATAGAGGTGTTGCCACTACCTTTTATCCAACCCATGTATGTTGCTTTTACAACAAACATAATGTGTCATGTTATTTTTACCAATATTTTTGCATAAGGCGAAGTTCGACGATAGGAAGGGGTGGTAGATCACTGGCAGTTTTGACACTAAAAAGTCGATCACAACCTGTTTGAAGTTGGACGTGTCTGCTGTAGGTGTATCATCGTTCCATTATTTTACCACAAAGGTGTGAACTTTGCCCGATACATTAGAAGTATATTGGAACCAATTTTTGGAACAGGTGACTGATGATGAAAGACAGTATGGCATTTCAAGAGATGTTCAATGACAAGATCATTAGCACAGGATTGTGGTCTCCAAGATTGCCAGATCTTAGTGTTTGTGACATTTGTTTGTGGGAGAACCTAAACAGAAAAGTGTACATCAACACACCTCACACTGCTGAAGCTCTCCAAAATGAGATAAGGAATGTAATTGCCAGGTCTTAGTGTTTATGACATTTGTTTGTGGGAGAACCTAAACAGAAAAGTGTACATCAACACACCTCACACTGCTGAAGCTCTCCAAAATGAGATAAGGAATGTAATTGCCAGGTCTTAGTGTTTATGACATTTGTTTGTGGGAGAACCTAAACAGAAAAGTGTTCACAAATACACCTTGCACTGCTGCAGCTCTCCAAAATGAGATAAGGAATGTGGTTGGTTCAGTTTTTGCTGACAAAGTTCAGCATGTTTTGCAGGATACCTTTGAAGATGCGAGGTATGTTTAAGGGCTGCCAGTGATCACTTTGAGAATTTTCAATGACATCTGGTGAGTTTCCTTCTCATTTTACCTTTTAGTTTCTTTTTATGCTTGAACAGATGGTTTCAAGCCAGAGAATGAGGGCATATATTTCAGTAGTGTCTGTGAACATAACTTCTTGTGTACCTGTTCCAGAACTGACTGACTAGAAGTTGTGGGAGGTACAAGGGGTAAGGCCAAATAAGCAGTCAGCCTACCTGTAGCATTATGATGTTTCCTTTGATTCTGAATAACCTGCTTATTTATTTTATGCACATAAATATAGCTATTACATCTGTTTTATTAAAATGTTACAGTATATGTGGTGGGGGTAGCAGGCATTGTAAATTAATAATTATATTGTTTAATGGAGAGTTCTGTGGATTATTTTCATGAATATACTATATTCTGTGTTGCATTTACCAGATTTACTCTTAAAAGTTTTGCATCATTTCCATGTTTGTAATTTTTGATGTGTAAATGGTATGTGGGAACATCCCACATATCACGCTATTTCTACAGTGCTCACTTTTTCATCATCACGCGCGCTAACCAATCAGATTTCTTCCAATGTCCGCATTTATACAGCACTTGCTGCTAGCCCGCATCCACATCATTACACGCGCTAGCACGCGCTAGCCAACCGGCGCTCAGCAGATTTTTGCTCCACCATCACGCATTGTATAAAACGCGGAGCACAAGCTCGCAAGTAGTCAGTCTACGATCAGCAGTCTTCAAGCAGTCTACAAACAAACAGCACGCTTCGTCACCAGCGCTCGGTCTTCGGAGGCATTGGCACTTCGCTGCGCCAGGCATGACTGCCTCGGCTGTCCGGCGGTCTTACACCCGACTCACTGGGCAACTCGGCTGCCTCGATTCGCCGGTAGTCATGCCCAACTCACTGGACAACTGGCATAGCTACTGCCTCTCCACTCCTGCGACTGTTCTCGACAAGCAAACATTTTCCAGGAACCAAGCAACCTCCAGCAACGGCCGCACTGCGGCCAGTGAACATCCATCGCAACCAACATCCCTTCCTACGGGCGCGCACCGCGCTACTTCACCGGCCAAGCATCTCAGCAACCAACGGTCCTTTTCAGGACCTACAAACTGTTCCGAAGAAGTGGGTTGTCATTGAAGTAACAACTCAAACCCCCACAGGTATCTCAGATGAAATTTATGTATATGTTTATGGTCTGTCTCAATAAAGAATTTGAAAAGCCTACTTTGTTAGTTCATCACAATAAAACTGAAAGCTTATTACACATTTTTCAGAGCTACCATGTTGTTTACATCCTACAAAATTACTGTATCTCAACAAATGTGTTCTTTTTAAAGATTTATTGTCATATAAAATATAGAGATTCTACAGCATGTGACAGTTATGTCATTCATACCTCACAGAATTTCACAGCTATTACATTAACATAACTAGTTCCCCAAGAGGTACAGATAAGCTGGCTGACAATGATAAAATATTTGTACATAGTTAATGAAAGTTACTCAGTTTGTTCAAAAGTTATCGTGGTGGACAGTTACATACATGAACATGTGGATATGATATCCTGTGTCAGTATTCATATGTAAAATACAGAAAGGAGGCATATGAAAAGAGAGAAAATTGAAGGTCACAGTACCTGGCATCAGATTTATACACATAAAATATTTATCCACTTATCCTTGTTTGTATGCAGACAACACTCATTGAAGGAGTTGAGATTCCACGAGCCATTCTGGATGCTATGGAGAAGAGAAAAATCTTAACCCTGCTAGGAATCAAACCTGGTCCAGTCAGTCACTATACCAGCTGAGCTGTGTTGGTTCAGTAGTATAAGGGAATATCTAAACTATTGGACCCTTACTCATAAGTGAAACTTCATTTTCAATCCAAAACAATAGCACATGAGCAGGGAATAATTTGCAGCCATCAGGTGGCAAATTTGGTGAATTGTTATAGGATATTACTACAAAAGAGCGGAGTTTTATACTGAAGTAGCTTAAGTGTTCATTTTGTATACAGGTCTTTCTTAGAAAACATACTGAAATAATGAAGTTGTTTATTTTTTACAGGACACAGCTCTTTAATAAATTCTTACTTTGTGCTTGTAAAAATGTGGATTTTATATATGATGCATTAAATTCTTAACAGATGCATTAAAGTTATTGTGCTGCAAGGGACTATACTGAATTATCTTGTCATTAAATCCATGTTCTGAAAGTGAAAGGATGTGATATTACACATCCTATGTTATTATTTACCACAAGGTTGCCTCATGATGATAAAGTTTATAGTTACCAATTATATCACTTTATGCATTAAACCAAATATGGTTGCCTAGCTGTGAATGATGGACATAGAGAATATTATGCATTAAACTTTACGCGATCTAGAAATTTCCAGAGAAGGAAACAGTAAAACAAAAGGATTTAATTTTGTAGAAAATACAATCAGCCACTGAGCATGATGATTAAGAAGTGGCATTGTCTGATGTCCTGTCTTTGCTTGATATAAAGTAAAATAATTTAAATTTCAAGGAATAACACCTAGTAAGGAGTAAAGTGAGAAGTGAATTTATCCCAAACTCCACATGGCAGTGATGTTGCCTGTAACATTATTCTGATTACATTTCAGATGAGCCTAAAGGAAGTGCTGTTCTCCAGTTTGCAACTGTAAACAGTGTTCCTCTAGAGGACTGCAACTCTCGCCAAGCAGCAGAGGTTCGCCCTTTAGGAGATACACAGCTGTGTGCTGCAGGGAACAGTGGGGAAGATGCTTGCAAAGGAGACAGTGGAGGCCCCCTCATGGATGTTGTGCAGCTTCCAACACGTCGCACGGCCCAGATCTTCCAAGTGGGCCTTGTTTCATTTGGATCTATCCCTTGTGGGGCCCAAACCACACCTAGTGTCTACACAAGAGTGTCTGCATATCTGGAATGGATATTGGATCATATTACAGAGTAACTAACGTATCTCATAAATTGAAGTTAGAATAATTGCTAATAATTGGATCAGCATATCTAGCAGTCATATTAATTGTCCAAATATGTAGTGTATTTCCTAACTGAACATCATAAACTGGGATGTCATTAAAAGGGTCTCTACTGAGGACAAATTATATGACAGCATATCGGCCTCTACCAACTGGGTGGTCAGAGCATCAAGTATTTTCATTGCCCAATCTTTGGGTGGAGTAAATATGCTGCTAAAATTCCAATTTGTTTTGAACTAGCCTATAGCCATTATGTTTAGCATACTACTACCACAATTTCCTCCATTGCTCTATACAGATCTGTGTTAGGCTTCCATACTGAGAGTTATTTACAAACAACTAATCTAACAAGGTCATTCCTGATTGAAAGTTCTATTCGCCTTCAGTACCCCATTCCTATTCCCACTGATTTGGGAATTATCAACTCTGAGATGGAATTAAGGAAAAAGTATGTAACCATTTTGTCCTGTATTTGTAGATATGGGAAGTGATGGTGGAAGAAGTAGTAGTAGCATGTGGGATAAAGCCTTATTCATAAGATGTTTCATACACACCACCTAACTGGCATTCTCTTGTTCTAATAGGAAAGTGGCACAGAGAAATAAAAGTTTCTGGTATGTCTTTTGGAGGAAAATAAGGGGGTGGAGTGAGAGGATATAGACCACCGATCAGAAATGACCAGCTGGACTATTGTCCAGTGGGAAAGTGACAAAAGGAAAGAGAGTTATAAAGGGTTATAGCAGAGGGGGGAATTGGGAGTGAGGAGGTGTGGACCACAACTGAGCTGTCTTGGGCTGTTATGCTGAATGCAAGAGTGGAAGGCCTATGTTATTACTGTCAACAGAATGTAATTTATTTTTTTACAAAATTTGATGACTAAAGAAGATACTGAGCAGGGCTTCATTCTGGAGGCTGACTCTGGTGAAGCAGTCTCATCAGACAGTGAAAGACACAGTAGCAATGTGAGCATAGCTTGAAACACTAAATTCTGTTAACACTACAACTTCCTACAAATTCTGGTGGTATCCATATTTTTTAATTGTAGTTCTTAGGAGACCAAGGATGAAAGAGGCACCTAAGTAAACAAGGACTGTACACAAATTAGTCTTCTGACTATACTTCATTGCAGTGACCCAACTGTTGGTGTCAGAGACAAATCAATACTGTGAGTACAACTGATATTTAGATACATTTGACACAGATAAGACAGTTGTCACTTTGTGGTGTGACTGTGTGGAAGACATGCCTTCTTTTCTTTACTATAATAATTAACAAGAAGTTCTGGGAAGAACTAATCACCTACTTTCCTTTCACTGTATATTATTTTATATGAAATGGACCACATAGAACACTCCATATCGAACAGTTCTTCTGTTGTTGCATGGGTATTTGTTGCCATGGGAACGTGTTTATTGAGCCGTTACCTAGCAATGGCTGTGTCTTCTGGTTCCAGTATTCCAGCATTCAGCATTAGGGGAGGGACACAGACATGTGTACAGCAAGGTGATCTCATAAGCCTCCTTTTAATTTCTTTTAGAGATTACAAAACTAGGCTGCCTCCATCTTCAGTGTCAAGAGTAAGTCAAGCAAGAAATCAGCAGAAAGCAGATGGAAAGCTGGAAAGTAATATCCTCTGGTATAAAATGCCATGTAATTCAGTAGAAGTGCACCAACATTTTTAGGAATATGCTCTCTCAATTTTCAGGGTCAAAGAGTAAGTCATGCAAGAAACCAACAAGAAGTAGGCAGCAAGCAGAGCTCTCTAGCATTCCTTTCTTTTGGGTCTGACTGCCTGCAACAGTTGATTTTCTTGTTTTTGAGATCGTTGAGTCAGGTGACTGATAGAAGTTATCCATATATAGCTCATGTCCATGTCCTATATTTTCTGTCATGTGTTTTGCAGTTCCATATGTTGTCATATCTGTAGTCATATGTGTTCTGTCCTTTTCTGAGTAAATGTTCATATCATATTTGCATCCAGATATATCAGACAATTGAAATGATCGTTCCTTGAAAAGTACTATAACTTTGACCACATCCAAATATTCAGAAGGGGCATAATATTTTGAATATGCAATGTTTAGAAGAATTTGTAATAGCCACTCATATTGAATTAAGTGCTAGCTGATCATTATGGACCACAGCAACTGCAATGCCCACTGGTTCACATGCCATTAGTGACAGCGTATAAAGATGTAAACCTTCAGCACACTAGTTGTCAGTCGCGAGCTAGAAACCATCTGCTGCTATACAACAGCTCAGTTACCAGGTTTCCATGGAAACAGAATGTATACTTCTTGGCAGATTGAAACTGGAGCTTATTCTGTCATATCATCTTCCTCGTCATCTTTCTTGTTTAGAGTGTTTTCTCAGATGCCTGTGATTTGTTCTCAAATATTGAGGCTCATCTTTGTTCAAGAATTTTCTTTTGAAATTCTCGTTTTTATGGTTTGAGAGAGGAGATAAGGAACCCAGAACTTACTTTAAGGGTTTGAAATAGAATGATCCCAGCTCTGTTTGCTTCCTGTCACAGCTAATCTTGACGGTTGAGTCAGACAGGCGAATGTTACCCCATGGTATACCCACTCATTCTTTTCTTAGAATAGCAGAATCTTTGACTAGAAAGGCCAAAGTTATGTTTATGGTGACTTGTTTTGACAGGAGAGCAGTCCCAAACTAAGGTGGGAAGAAGTAGTAATAATTCACAGCTAGGCAATTTACAGTTATCGTCAAAAGTTTCTGGCGCTTTTCAGAGCTAAGTAAGAAATAACCCTGAAGAGAATGTGTGAAAATATGAAAGAAATATAAACCAATTGTGTATACACAGACTGTCTATTTCAAAATTTTGAATACAGATAAATGAAGTAATTCTTAACAGTCCAGTTTTTATTTGGAGCTTATAACCTTAAATATGGAATAAATATATTTTCTGAAATGCTGCATTTTAGACATTTAAGGGAATTTAAAATCCTAGGCCTGCACCTACTGCACTGGGAGTTTAGAAGCTGTATGTTAATGAATAAGATTTAAGAAGAAATTTAAAATTAAAAGCAGAACTCTGTGGATTTATTATGCAGATGGGAAAGGAGAGATCAGAGGACAGTTTTACACCTGGAAGATTTTCCAAAGCTATGAGTAATGAAAATTATTGTCATCTTAGCTCATTTTCCATCATACTTAAAGAGTACTAGGACTAATTGATGTTACATCACTATGAAATAGGCAGGATGATATTTGTAAAACATTTGTACATTCACATCAGACACATTCAGACAGTTACATAATCACTTACTAGTATTAACACTGATTCTGCAAGCACGCTGTGCAATGATGTACATATAATTTTTTTTTAATTCGCTTAGTGGGGAATGGAGTCCAACTGGGTCCATTCAGCATGGCGGCCACTGATTGGCCTATTGTAGCCTGCCCTGGGTGATTATGATGATGGAGAATTTGGTGGAATGAAGATTGGCAGGGGAAACTGAAGTACTCGGAGAAAACCTGCCCCAGTGCAACTTTGTCCACCTCAATTCCCACTTGACCACATCCAGGCTCGAACCCGGGCTGCCACAGTGGGAAGCCAGCGACTAATCTCTTGAGCTATGGCGCGGCCGATGTACATATAACAGAACTATTAGTGNTCAATTCCCACTTGACCACACCCAGGATCGAACCCGGGCTGCCACAGTGGGAAGCCAGCAACTAACCGCTTGAGCTATGGCGCGGCCGATGTACATATAACAGAACTATTAGTGGACTTCTACAAGACTACGTAGCACAGAATCTCAGAACATTGTATACACTTCAGTCACTAGATTTACTGGGTTTTTGGACTTTATCCATCATCTGGAATTCTAGATAACAGAGGACATTCTAAGTAGTAGAGGACACAATGTTTTGGAAACTGGATATGTTTCCATCTTCAGGTGAGAAAGGAAGACACCTACTCAGTTGGGCCCCTTAGAAAGAGCTAATCTCGATCACCTCAGTCCTCAGCTGAGGACGGAAACAGATCCAGTTTCCAAAACGTGGAGTCCTCTATTACCTAGAATTCTGGACGATGGAAAAAGTCCAAAAACCCAGTAATTCTGTATGTCATCCACCATAATCAAAACCCTATAGAATCTACTTCAGTCACTGCTATGTGAACCTCAGATGCAACATGATGCATAAGTATTTTAAGTAAAATATTGATTAGTATTTTCTTTGATAGGAAGCAATTAAACTCGTTTTGATTTTTCAGAGAATGAATGAACATTCTGTAGAACCTGGCTATTTCTATATGAGAAGTGATGGAACTTCCATTTTGAATCTGTTATTATCCACATATACACCATCAGAGAATACAATTCTGCAGAGCTTCATGGCTCAGAACTATTAAATATCAGTGCCAGGCCTTTCTTTCTCTTCACCTTGAAGGTGGAAACAGGTTCTCTAAAATATCAGCAGCCCAACCCACCACATCATGGAGTCATCACTCAAACATGGAAATAAATGTATACTGCTAATTTATCATTGTTTTGCATTTTCTAGAAGAAGGGCCTGATTTGAATCTTCTGTCAATTTCATGATAAGAACAGTGGAGTAGAAGTTTTTCAACCAGTGTTAGTAAAAGGTGAAGGTAAAGTCATGCTTAATTAAGCACCATGCCATGAAGACATGTGAGGGAATGGAGGTATATCTCCACCATTTGTGACCTTGCCACTAGATGGAGGTGAGTGGGCAGCTCCACACCCTGACTGCTTTGGCCCTGGGGAAAGAGCCTCTGATATGCATTGGATAGGAGGCTGGGTGGGCCCCAGACATGGTTTGGACTCTGTGGAGAAGAGAAAAATCTCTTGCCCATGCCAGGAATCAAACCACACCCATCCAACCCATAGCCTGTTGCTATACTGATTGTGCTATCCTGGCTCCAACCAGTGCTAGTAGTAGTTCAAATGACCATGTTGCATAATTTTTGAACAGTAATTGCTGAACAAAGACAACTTCTCAAGCTGAGAAATGTTGATGTAACTTTTTAATACTCATCATTTACTTTTGTTAAAATATATAAAAGTTTATCTTTAGTCAGTATATGACAAAGTATATCAGTATCTCACTGTTACAGTATTCATATTCCAGTGATTGGTTTGTCAGTACTTCATTCTGTGAAGCTACTTATTTGTCATGAATAAGCAGTAAGATCCACCAAGTGTAACAAGTTTAAAGAGGGAATATGAAAGTTTGCCTTTACATGTTTCAGCTGCTACTGGTGATCAACAGAAGGTGTAGGCAAAACCATAATGAATGGTTTTGAATGTAAGTTGTGACAAAGGAATTTCTATGTTCATATGTAAAGTAATTTTTTATAGTGTTGGCTGCACCTTCTGATGATGGCCAGTAGTGGCAAAGTTCTGTATTCTCCTATTAAACTTGTTATACTTGATGAACTGTGCTACTTAGTCATGTGTAAAAAGTGTAATGGTTCAAGATTTCTCTTATATAGACCTACTTTTCATCAATAGAGTATGTATTTCCGTCTTCATCATCTTCAGTGGTTCTGCCTGCTGAAATGTCTTCTTGAATACTTGCAGTTTGTTCAGACTCATCTTCTTCCTCTTCTTCATTTTTACTTTTTTTAATTTCTTCTACATCTTTCTTTTCATCTTCTTCTTCACTCACTACTTCATGTTGATCTTCATTTTCATCATGTTCCCTGATTTCAGTTTCTCCAACATTTTCAGTCGTGGTTGAATGCTGAACTGTCTCAGGAGTTTCACTGATAGACACTCTTAACCTCATTTTTGTATTTCTGTCATTCGAAAATTCATTTTGATTTGCATCATTTTCTTCCCTTTCATCTTCTTCATACAAATCTGGAGTAGTTGGAGTAGAACTGATTTTCATGTTTTGTCGTGATTTCTTGCGAGACTTCCCATGGTTTCTCTGTACTTCCTTCACCACTGGCTGAAAAAGGAAATGAAATGAAGTACAATAAAATTAATAAATTTGAAAGAATCATGAAGCTGGATGACACCTAAGCTCTTAAACATAAGTGAAACACTCACTGGCTAGACAAAATGGATGGTGAACAACATAAAAAATAACACTAACTGTTCCCACTGCATGTTAAATGAACTCACATATAAATAATTATTTAAACTGCTCTATATAAAACTGTCACCATCTTTGGTCCATTGTAATCTTAAAAGATATATTCACAGGGAAAATGTGATGTAATAGAAATGGTAGGGACAGAAGTTTTGCAAGTCTTGTGATACAGTAAAGATATCCTTGTAACAGGCCGTGGAGGCCCATAGGGTTGTGAGATGTTGAGGTTCCCACATTTTCTAGACAGTCGGCTCATAGATGGCGGCAAGGTTGTCAGCCCTCTGCACCGGCTGCCCTTTACCTCCAAGAATATACCTGGTACTCATTTCTGTTAGAGGCTGAGTTGACCCCAGGGCCATAGTGTGGCTGGATGGATTAGGTCAATTGAAAAAATCCGATGACCTCATTGGGACTTGAACCCACGACATTCCAGCTTGTAGCATAGTGCCTTAATCAATTACACCACTGCGTGCCCCCCTTGTGATACAGTTAAATGGTTAAAACAGGGGAAAGGTGTATTCCACTGTGGGTTACATATATATGAGTATTTCCCAGATGTATTCTTGGGAATTTTGCACACCGCATTGATCTTCGTGTTTATTCATTAAAGTAATAAAACAATGAAGTTGCCCCTGTGCTTAAGTAATTAAGCACTATGCCATGAAGATGTATGGGTGAGTGGATGTATAGATCCATGTGTTCTTGAACTTAGCACTAGTTGGAGGTGAGTGGTCAGCCTCATGCTCCAGCTACTTTACCCCTGGGGAAANCTAATTAAGGACTATGCCATGAAGATGTATGGGTGAGTGGTCAGCCTCATGCTCCAGCTACTTTACCCCTGGGGAAAGAAGCCCTGGTACCCATTGGGTAGGAGACTTCGTGGGCTTCAGAACCGATCTGGATGATGTGGAGGAGAAATATCTTGTCCCTACTGGGACTCAAACTCCAACCCCTCGGCAGTCCAGCCCTTAGCCATTTGCTCTACCAACTGTGCTATTCCAGCTCCCCTTGATTTTTATTTATTACTTATGCAAATTGTTCAGTGGGATAATGAAAATATACTTCATATCATTAAAACTCTCTAATCTCATTGATTTAAATCATGTACAGTATATCTCTCTGAAGTAAGGTGAACTGCTGTACTTATGCAGTCATCATTGTAAAACACAATATTCAATTAATATTTTATGTAGTGATTCATATCACTTTTAAATAGGGACACACGGTAGCATAGTTGGTTGAGGCACTATGCTACAAGCCGGAAGGTCGCAGGTTTGAGTCCCGATGAGGTCATTGGATTTTTTCAATTTACCTAATCCTTCCAGCTGCACTATGGCCCTGGGACTGAATCAGCCTCTAACAGAAATGAGTACCACGAATTTTCCTGGGGGTTTAAAGGGCGGCTGGCACATAAGGATGACAACCTTACTGCCATCTGTTAGCTGACTGTCTAGAAAATGTGAGAGCCTCTATGTCTCACAACCCTATACGTCTTCATGGCCTGTTACAGGGATAGCTTTACTTTTTTTACCTTATACTTTTAAATAGCATTATTTATGACATCATTTTTATATTTCATATTGTATCTGCTTATTACACACGTGCATTCATGCACATGCACAGACACAGACAGACAGACAGATCAGGAAGATAAAAGCTTTTATGTACACGCACAGGTGCCCATTCTTCCCCTGGCTTTTTCTTAAAACTGTACTTGAACAGTGAAATTGCTTCTTCATTATGAATCAGTATAGGCCTATATATAACTTCACACACATGCATGTGCATGTGCTCTCCCCCCTGCCACACACACACACACGTGTGCACACCTTTGACTAAAATGAAAGTATGAAGGGATGTGATATCCCATAAAAACTCCGTTATTTACTACTTTAGTGCTGCAACAGTAATCAATTTTTGCCTTAAATGGTTAAAGTAAAAGTTGTCCTATGCTTAACTACATAATTTAGTACTCCAAAATGAAGACATATGGGGGAGTTGCCAAGCAAATATGAGTGGTCGAGATAGATACCTTTATACACTACAGAAAGTGATTATAAATATCAGTGAACATAGACTGCTTTATGCACTAAAACTAATCTGTTTTTCATCACTTAGTAATCCCACCGAAGATGAACAGACTTGAAGAGATAAAGGAGTTTAGTATATAGGATAATGGGAAAGCATGGTGTATAGAGCTTGTGGTTGTAAAAGTGATAGTGTCATTGTTGTTGATGTTAGATGTTCTGCAATATACAAGCAATATAATATATTTGTCAGATACCATGATTTGAATTTGTAGTCAAAAATCTATTACTGTACCTGTGATTGTCTCTCAAACAGTGTTGGTATATTCTGTACTCGACCGAGCATGAGTTTCATGTCTTGCTCATACTCCTGTCTACGAATTCTTTCTTCTTCGCGCCGAGTTTGAATTCTCATGGCCAAGTCTTCCTCTGTGCTGTAGGTAAGAGCTTGCCATGCTGGTTTAAGACGCATAAAATGTGCCTTAAATCTTGTTTCTTCCTTCTTTCTATTCTCGGCCTGTCTTATGGCTAATTCTTGTTCCATGCGCTGCCTAAATCCCACAACAATGGAGATATATGATGATTAGATTTGAGGTTCTCAGGGCAGCAGCTAAGCAGAGTATTGCCTTCTCTGTAGTTTGGAGACAGCCTGATGGTTTAGAAGAACATATTATATCCATTTTCAAGATCAAAGAGTGAGCCAAGCAAGAAACCAGCTGAGCTCAGTTTTCTGCCTGCTTCTGCTGGTTTCTTGCTTGGCTCATTCATTGACCCTGAAATGGTATGTTCCTCTGATATATTGAATTGTCTCTAGACTACACAGACCTACAACCCAGAAGAGCATACTCTTGAGATATAATATCCACAAATACAGGACAATTCTAAAGTTGCGTGTCTGTGGAAGTATGGTGATCAGGCATTTTGATATTCGAAAGTACATTCCATTTTAATCTAACTGTCCCCTGCTTTCATCACATTATAAGGTATTATCATGCCCCTGAATCCATATATGTGTGTCCCAACCCAGCAATTTCCAAATCAACATATTTTCAAAAACCTGGTATCAGCATCACAGCACAATGAAATCATCCCGCTTTTGTACTTTCAATTTTCTAACCAAATATCTCCACTGACCAGAGTACTCCATGAGATATTATTAGTCACTCAGCTAGTCAAGAAATTCCCTGCATTATATGGCACCCAAAAGTTCATTAATGTTTATAAGACCAGCCTTCTCATTTTCTACCAGTGATACTAATATAGTGGCCATGTGAACTTTGGAGGTGGAAATGACACTAAAGCCACTTAGCATGAGAGTTCTGACATTTTGTGTGGTTAAGGATTAAAAAAGAACTTTTACCATGTTAATACTTTTGTATCGTGTAAAACAACAAAATGATGGCCATTAAAAATCAATATTTAGCATTCAGCATTTAGCATTGTAAGGACAAATTTACCTACAAAGTCTATATGAAAATATCTTTTATGTGTTGCAAATTACAAATTATAACAGCACTACACAACTTTGATGTTGTGACAACTTTAAGTGCAGAATAGGAACTAGTGCAAATTATACATAGAAATAGATCATGAATTGTATAATATTAATTTATAGTTCTAGGAAGTTGTGAAATATAATATGATCTCATCTAATTTGAACTGATGAAACTGTAATTGAAAATATTAAGCTTTAAGTAGGTATAAGTTACTGATTCAGTACCTTGAAGACTGAATCCTTAGAACAGAAGCCAAGTTATTTCTACTGAGTGGGATGCCTAAGGCTGTCTGAGGTCGGACACGCCTCTCAGAAGCCGGAGAAGGATATACCTCATATGGAGATACACTGGACCTCTCATCTGGAGAGGTACATTTTGCTGGCTGAAATAAATAAACAGGTAATAAATTTCAAAAGAAACCAACACTGAATGCAACAGAAACTAATTCACTAAATATACTATATAGCCAGTCGATTTGATCATTGTAATATTATTTGTATGAAAAGAATAAATTATTCACATTGTGCAGTTGTTTCAATCCTCCTATTTCTGCCTCTCTTTGAGGTCCAAACAGTCACCTTCATTTCCTTTTCTTATACACCCTCTATATTATTCTACCCATATAAGACAACAGGAAAATGATAGTTTTTTACACTTTAATATAACTTATTCTTTACATTTTCAGGCAAGAAGCAGGAAGGAAAGAGATTCTAAACTGAGTGGTAGCAGCAATGTATGAGTTTCATTTTCGATTATGCAGCAGCCCTACATTTCATTCTGAAAACCAAGGAGCATTGTGAGTTCCCTTGGTCATCACAAGTTGGTAAATGGGTTAACTCGTGTCACGGCATGAGATTACCTCTTGTTCTCAGAATGGTTATGTTACTTATTTATGGTTTATTTAACCATGGTGTCAGTAGCTCAGACTATATAGTGTTGAATGATGGTACAATAATGTATGATGAATTGCAAGGGATGTGGAAGGTTATAGTCACAGTCTAATTTAAGATATTGTACCAGAATTTCACTTAAAGAGACTGAAGAATAAAATGAAGAACCTCATCCAGTGTAGCCTGTTTCTGGGAAACCTGTGACTTCAAAAATATGAAGCACCAGTGCTGCATACTGGACTGTGATGAAACTCAGTTTGACATCAGAAGATGCCTTATATCAGGAGGAGTCACTATGCAAGTCATCAGTGACTGGAAGAACATGAGACACCAAGAATATTGGCAGTTCACACCTAGGCAGAGATTTGCCAAAGGTTTCATTCTGGAGCCCTCTGTTAAAAGAATTAGGAAACTATTGGAGCTGAACAGGAACTGGTTGAAACATGACAGGACTTCAGTAGGACACTGTCATTTGAAGGGACATCTGTTGAAAATGTGAGTGGTAAACAGAACCAGCTACAGAAGGTGTCATGAAAGAGGAAAAATGGCCTTACAAATCCTCTGTGACTGAGGTTCCAGCTGGATGGAGATTATGTCATTGGAAGCTCACTTCATGAAACCAAGTGACTGTCATAAGGGTGTATTAAACAAGGAACTAGGTTTCATGCAAGGTGAAAGATGGCTCGAGGGCTGAATTGTAGAAAGGGGATGAACTGTAGATTGAAAATAATGATGTAATTTAATTCCCACCCCCTTAATCGATTCAGAATGAAACTGAAACATCACAGGTTGATATACCTTTCTTTTGTGCAGCTCTGCAGTTTTCAGTGTGAATGGTTCTGGACTAGTTGTGATATTGTCATTCCATCTGTCTTCCAACTGTTTTTGGATTTCTTCGTGATTTTTCTTATAGTTCGGGATTTTGTGTTTTCTTCTCTTTGGCCTGTCTGAATCACTGTTCAGAACTTCAGCTGACAGTGCTTTAGCTTTGGACAGCCTCTCTCTGGCTGCCATAGAGGGGGGTAAGGAAGAAGATCTCAACAATTCTTCGGCTCGTACCTTCTTTTTGAGAGCTCTGAAATACATAGTTGTTCAAAATTGTATCAAGAACCATGATTTCCTACAACTATCTAACTAAACTTATCTATCTAACATTGCAAAATGTGGATTTCTGGAACCAATATAGTAAGTAAGTAAGTAACTAACTAACTAAGATTGTCAGTCTGTGTTCTGGTTTTTGGATGCTTATTTTAGATATACACAATCTTTATATTACTGTATACTAGTCTTTATTTCAATTTATTATATAATTAATGTATGTTATACAAAACTCATTAATGACATTGTGTTTTAACTATTGAATTTTTAATTAATAGACTTGTATAAAAATGTACAAATTGTATAAGGTTTGCCATTACTTTTACTACTAAAATTAACTTATTTATTATATTGTATATATTTATCAGTATTTTATACAAATGTGTATGCTACTGGATGAAAACTGTAATCCTCAGTTGTGACTGTAAGTAGGATGATCTCTACATCCGCATGAGAATGTACTCTCGACAGGATTTATGGAAGGTGAATAAATAAATGAAACTTACAGTGCAGGCTCTCTCTAGAAAGTAATGCCAGTAATTGCTCATCTATCAATTGACTAATGCTACAAGACTAGAGGTTCATTAGATTTTTACAGAAGCCCATCAATGGGCCCTACACAAGCCAATTAAATCTAGTACCTCTCAGTGAAATGTTGTTAATAAGAAATTATATGCATTTCTCATCTGCCCATGTGTTCTGCATGTTGTTCCAATCTCATCATAGTTGATCTGATCACCATAGTAATAATAGGTGTAGAGTACAAATTATGAATTCTGTGAATTTTTCTCTACCCTCTTGTTTCTTCCTCTCTAATAGATTACATATTCTCCTCTGCACCATGTTCTCAAACACCTACAGTTTGTAAGGGACCAAATTTGATACCTGTATTGATTTCTTCTATAATGGATTTTTAATATTGTCAAACACACAATAAAATGTAACAGAATTTCTTTAAGCTATTGAACAAATTTAATTTGATATAAATTTATTAAAACTAACCAATGTAAATGCACCTGTGTGGGAGGGCAGTCAACTGAAAAGTCATTCAGTAATGACAAACACTTTTTGATTGGAGTATTAATGTATAATAAATAAAATGTGCGTGCAAGTCAGTATACATCTTTTGAAGTACTGCCTACCTTAAAACAGACCTAACCTTGATGGGGTGAACCCTGTTGTCTCAAACAAAGCTCCACTGAACATATAATGGAAGTACAACTGGTGCAGAGGAAGTTCTCACCAAAATTATAATTGCCATAATCTTGGTTTCATTTCTTGCAAGTCCATTATAATTATAGCAGCTAAAAGGGCCTTACACCCAGAGATCAAGTGTGTGATTGGTCAGTAACATGGATTAGCCTAAGCTAAGAGAATGTTGTTACCTGTAGTATTCATCTTCTCTCATTCTTTTGTAGATATAATTACTGAACAAATTTTTTGGTACTGGTTTAGCCTTAAATGGTTTTGGTGATATGTCGCCAAAATCTCTCAGGTCTGGTGATGAGTGGCAAATTGGTAACAGTTTCCTTTCTTCATCACATTTCATGAATTTGAATGGCTTCATTTGTGCTCTTAGTTCATTTATGCATTGTCTCCTCACATATCGGCTCCTACGCAGAGACACAGCATGAGTTTATAGTGTGCAATGAGTAACAGATTGAAGTACTACCCTTTAATGAAGAGAAGGTGAGAGAATTACCAAGGACAATCAAGTGTACTGGGCAAGCTGAAAACATTTAATGATATTTTTGGAAAACCCATACCATTGCTGCTGGCATACTGAAGCTGAATGTGTCCCTAAATGAACAGCAGAATGGGCATGGTCAACCATTCCTCACCACTTGTCTCGCCTCTTCTTCATTGGATGGTGCTATGTACCAGAGTGCACATATTTTGTATGTTCTATGAATGCTGCACAGTGCTGATGAATTAGTAAATTACATTGTTTACATTGCAGTAATATGCCTGTAATGCACTTTGTTTCACAGATATTATATTTATGCTGCTTCCTTCTTCTGACTTTCATTACTGATACATGTTTGACATACTGTGTAGTTATACGCTTACAGAGATCACTGTAACTTTCAAAAAGACATAGAATTTCTTCAGGAAGAGTGAACTTTATGTTTTATATTCTCATTTCAGGGGATTAAGATTTTTGTAGTGTTTTTAAGTTAAATTTTATATGGTGAGTGCAAGTAAGGTAATAACCCCACATTCCTTCAGTTGTGACTACAGTATGGGACATTAAAGTAGAAACCATCAGTATGGATAGTGCTGTACTTACATTAAAATATCCTACATGAAACACTGGAAGTAAAGTGAAGCATGATACATCTATTAAGGTTTATTCTTACATTCGCTTTCCCTCCCTCCAACTCGGTAAACGCTTTTCCATTCTGATTCTTCTTTTAGTACAACTTAAGCCCTGATCGTCCTACAGCTTCTAGCATAAACATATATTAAAAAGGGTAATGTTGTCCCTGTGCTTAATTAGTGAAGCACTATGCTTCACAATTCTTGACCTTGGCACTAGTTGGAGGTGAGTGGTCAGCTTCACGCGCCTGTCACTTTACCCCTGGGGAAAGATCCTCTCATACCCATTGGATATGGGGATGGGTGTGCCCCAAAGCTGGGAAGAAGAGAAAAATGTTGCACTGCCGGGAATCTAACCCGGACTATCCAGCCTGTAGCCCATTGCTATACTGACCGAGCTATCCTACAGAGCATAATTGTATTAGATTGTGAATTGATTCATTCTATTAAAAAGATTTTCATTTAAATAAAGAAAAACTATGTTGAAGTGTGACTGGACTGTGTCCACAGAAATCAGCTTCCCATGTTGGATTCCATCACATGTAGTAGCATAAAATGCTCACTTAACTGAAACAAAATAAGCAATAAATATTAAATAATAAAATGATTGCTATGACAATAACATTAACACATAAACCAAAGAAATGAAATCATATCATATAATGCTCACACAGCACAGCCATATCAAGTGCTTTATTTTACCACAAAAATGATAAGACTAAAAAATGCTCAGTAAATTACAACTTATAACAATGAAAACTTCCTAATGAAAAAATGCCAATCTGTTCCTCGACTAAAAATAAATATTTATACATATTTTAGCTCGCAAGGTGTTTCCACTTTGGAGACATGAATTTAAACAGTTTAGTAGCCTCATATGCTAGAACAAGTGTACAGTGGATGGCAGGTGCAAGTTGTGTGTTGTACACATGCAAGTTTATAAAGTCATACTCCATCTTGTTGCATCAAACAATGTACAAATACTGTTAGAGCTTAGAAAATAGGGTTCCTTACTTGCCTGAAGCAAACTGATGAGCAGAAATTTGTGATAGTCATTTATTGTAACTGATTCTGTTCAGATTCTCTTGATTTTTAAAATTTGTGTTATTATTGTGGCAGTATTTTTACGTGTTGTCAATGCAATAAAACTCAATGGACCTCTTGTAGAGGCTTTATGTGCTATTCAAAATTGATATGTTTTGTTAAAACTGTCCTACAGCATATCATAAGGAGCATTTTTCTGTAGGATATGAGAAAGAAGACCGCCTCTGTGGTCTAGTGGTTCAGAGTTCCTGCCTACAGATCCAGAGGTTCCGGGTTCGATTCCCGGCGCTACCAGATTTTCTGAGAAGTAGTGGGTCTGGAATGGGGTCTACTCAGTCTCATGAGGATAACTGAGGACCTATTTCAAGGAAATAGTGGGTCCAGTCTAGAAAACTGAGATTAACGGCCGTGAGGATCCATTGCGCTGACCACACAACACCCTCTGTCCGCAAATGTTGACACTAACTTCGCCGATAAGCGGCGGTATAATTCGCTTGCGGACTACAGGCCACGGAGTTTGTTTCTTTATATGAGAAAGAAAGTGCGTTTGTTGACCAAAACTAGAAATGCATACTCTTTTTAATACAGCATGTTCCAAAATTATCTTCAATGTATGGAACATAAATAAAAAAAATAATTAGTAAGCATAAAATACTGTAAAATACTGTAGTCTGTTGAAGTCGACCAACGTTTTGGAGGAACATATCACCTCCATCATCAGGGTCAAATCCAAAGATGGTAGTGATATGTGCATCTGAAACGTCAGTTAACTTTCAACGGACTATACGGCATTATATCCCAGAAGACAGTACAACCACCGCTGTGAGAACGTTAAATCCTGCATAAAATAATATAGTACTTTGTAGCATATTATAGCACAAGTGAAAAAGACTTTGATGACATTGTTTCTTCCTTGTAGAACAAATTGAAGGATGAAAAATTGCAACAATGTCCAATATGCTATGTGGCTTGCAGACTCCTAAGACAGTGACCATGGCGCAGTGTAATTACAGAGAGCAATATGGGAAGCAACCAATGCGAGAACAAATATCAGGGGTGGTCAAAGAAATCCTTGCAGATGGGAAGAGTGCTACAACAACTGAGAGGTGAATGCCATCTCTTGATGACAAGTGTATGGACTAAGAGTGGGAAGCGATGATAATTACAAGTTCAACAGCAAACAACCCCATATGGTGTCTTTTGTGAATGGTTTCATCTGCAGTGGCTGCAGCTACTGCAACCAAATGACCAATCATGTTGCAACATATGAGCTGTCAGCCTGATTGACCACATAGACGAAAACAACAAATTCCTTGCTCACCCCTGTGACAGCTGGAAATGTGAGTGATAGCTACAAGATGAATGCATATTGCAGTCTCATACAAGACTGACCTAATGGCCCTTTGTTTTTGACAAGCCCACGGTGAGTGAGGTTGTGTACCTTGACATGCTGGAGTAGTTAGTGGTTCCACAACTTTAGGTACTGTAACCTCACACAGCGCTCAAGATGCTGATCTGCCACTCCTCTAGCACACATTTCTGGGACAATTAATTGGTTGGGAAGAACCATAATGTATCTCCACATCCCTAAAAAACCCCTCCACTACATTTATTTCTGTGGGCTTATAATAAAGATATTGTGTATCACACATTTGTACCAGACACTGGAGAACTATGGACTCAGATAATGGGCATCATTATCAGTGTGACTGTGAATACATCGCAGTTTCGACTAGAATTCCCCACTGATGGTATCTCCACTTTATCGTGGTGGTGGGGTTTGAGTGCTCTTGAGACCCTGAGAGCTATGCCAGCGGTAGCATAGCTACTGGTAGTGTCACCCATGCCAGACAGGTCCAGGGGTAGGAACCAGATGAAGAACAATACCCTGGTCCTCCAGGTTGGGGGTTGGGCATGAGGCTAACAATCTTGCACCATAAAAACTAAATTGTTCAGAAACCAGGTAATGAGCCATGGATGGATGGATTGAAAGGAAACTGACATCAGTGAAGGAGTAGGAATAAGATTATAACGGCAACGTGGAATGTGAGATCAGTGTTACAGGCTGGGAAGATGCATGATATACATGTAGCAAATGAAATACAAAAATTCCAAATAGACATGGTAGCATTACAAGAAATTCGTTTGACCAGACAATGAAGGATTGATAAACATGCTTATACTCTGATTTACAATGGATCAGAAAAAAGGACAGGAAAGTTGGGCACCGGATTTATGATAGCTAAGGCAATTCCACATAATATAATACAAATTTAAACTATCGGCACCAGAATATGTGAGGTCAGAATGGTTAAAGGATGGTTTAGGAATATAACCATAATGTCAGCATGTCCTCCAACAGAAGATGAAGGAAAATGTGAAAAAGAAAGTGTTTACAGTACACTTTAGGAAACCTGCCATAAAACACCAAGATATGATATGCTAATAGAGATCGGTGATTTCAATGCTAAAATAGGTAAAGAGTCATATTAGAAACAAATGGCTGGAATGCACACAGTACATGAGAACAGCAATGAAAATGGAAGGATGCTGAAGTAGTTTGCAACTAGAAATAAAATGCTTATTAAAAGCACTGTTTACCCTCACAAACGTATACACCTGGGAACATGGAAGATACCCGTGACCAACAAAGAAGTTTATTAGAGTGATCATGTACATTCATCATCTATTAAAGACGTTTGAGGCTGCAGAGGCCCTAATTCTGACTCCAACCACTATCTGATTAAGGTACAAATCCAAAAAAACTAGCAAGCATACAGAAAATGGTAAAAATAATAAGGAAGATATGCGATACAGATAAATTAATTGAACAGCCTGAAGTGAGGGAAGAGTATGAAAGTAAATTACAAATGAGACTGCAGGATCGTGACACAGAAGGATCTGAAGATATAGAGAAAAAAATAAAGTATCATAAATGGAGTAGCAAATGAATAGTTCAGAGAGAAGAAAGTTAAGAGAAATGAAGAATGGGTTGATGGAGAATGTGTTAAATGCATAGCAGAGAAAAACAAAACAAGAGAAAGAATAATTCAAAAAGAAAATAGAATACACTATGAGAATTATCAGGGAAAGAGAATGCAGGCAAAGAGGATTTGTAGGAGGAAGACGAAGGAAATGATTCAGAAACAACTTGAGGAAATCGAAAAATTTAAAAAAACAAAATAAAACAAGGAAAATCAACAAAGCAGTAGATCAGCAAAAAAAAAGAGGATTTCAACCAAGAGTGACTGGATGCAAAAGCAAGGGTGGAAGAATATTAGAAGAAATGGAAGTTTTAGATTAATGGACAGAATATTTTGAAGACCTGCTGAATGCAGAAATAGGAAACGAGGATCCTGAAATAGTAAAAAGGAACGTTGGACCAGTAGTGGATGATTGCCAATGTGAGCCGCTCACATACGAAGAAGTAGAGAATTATATACAAAAATTAAAGAATAATAAAGCACCAGAATAAGCTAATATAACTGCAACACTAATTAAATATGGAGGGAAAGCAATAACAAAAGCGGTACATAAATTAATTACATTAATTTGGGAAACAACAAAGTCCAGATAACTTGAGAATCATGTGCCTCATATTTAAAAAGATGAGATAAACTGGACTGTAACAACTATAGGAATATTGAATAAAGCAGTCTTCTGGGATTTGGTACCATGTATATGTGGTGTTAACCGATGTTTCGGAGGAACGTATCGCCTCCATCTTCAGGGTAGAAGGAAAAATATAAGAAATCCGCAAGCGAAGAGAGCCTGCGGATTTCTTATATTTTTCCTTCTACCCTGAAGATGGAGGCGATACGTTCCTCCGAAACATCGGTTAACACCACATATACTTGGTACCAAATCCCAGAAGACTGCTTTCTTCATAGTCACCGCCATTAAAGCCTCAAATCTTATATAGGAGTATTGCTTTGTTAAATATGGTATGTAAAGTACTATCTATTTTAATAAGTGAAAATTTGAAAATTACAACAATGGATAATCAGAGAATACCAATGTGGATTTCGCCCCTAATAATAGCATTATTGATCAGCTCTTTATCAGTACACAAATGACGGAGAAACATTATGCACAAGGACTACATTTGCATGTACTGTTTATTGACTTTACACAAACCTTTGGTAGTGTGAATAGAGATAAACTTTTTGAGATAATGTATGAATATGGAATCTAAGAAATTAATCCGTCTGGTACAGATGTCAACAAATACCACTAAAGCCAAAGTTAAGGTTGGCAATAAAGTCGGTAAGGAGTTTGAATTTAACAAGGAGATGGCTTGCCCACAACCTTATTCATATTAGTATTACATAAAGCTACTATGAAGACTGATCAGCGGGGCACAATTTGCAATAAGTCTAGTCAAATCTGTGCTTATGCAGATGATATAGCCATAATAGGAAGAACAAAAAGGAAATTAATAGACGTATGTGAAGAATTTGAAGAAGCAGAACAGATGGGGCTAATAGTAAACTGTATAAAAAACTAAATATATGATTATGTCAGCATAGGAGTTAAGGCTGAAATTGAAAGATCTATATATCGGGAATAAACTTTTTGAAGGTGTGCCTAATTTTAATGCCAAAAAAAAATGTTACAAGGTAAAATATATACGAAAGGAAGATAGGAATACCCAGGTGGTGATGATTGGAGGATATGCATGATGATGTCCGTAAAATGAAAGTGAAAGGATGGTGAGGAAAGATGAAGAAAAGAGAAGAATTGAGGCAGTTTGATCAGGATACCAAAGCTCACCCTAAGCTGTAGAGCCAAGGGAAGGAAGGAATGAAAAAAGAAGTAGACTAGATTTCAATTAGGTTAGATGAGGCAAGAGCCATTAATGGCTGTAAATATGGAGGACTACTGACATTGTAATAAAACTTTATGGGTTAGGCTATAAGATGATGTATATCAACTAGTTAATTATTTATTTATTTATGTCCAAAATACAGTAGGAACTTTTGGAACATGCAATGAAATCAAAGTTTCCACCACTGTATCCAAATTTCATGAAAATGAAACAAAGAGTGTTATTTTCCAGAGCATTCAATCATCATTATCTACTTCTATCCCACTTTGCTTCATTATGGGGAAGAAAGTAGGCTTATGAGATCTCCATGCTGTCCATGTGTATGTGAATGTGTGTCTTTTTTTCATCCATCCACCCATTTCAATCTTTGAACTAGTTCACTGATTTTCACAAAATATGGTAAGTTTGCAAGTTGCCATTGCGTTTTGCTGGCTAATTGCTTGGCCTATTCTTTGATCCTGAAGATGGAGGCAGTAAAGTTCCTCACAATCGTTGGTGAACTTGTACCAGGTTACACAGCATTACATCACTGAATAAGAGTACTGTTCATCTTTTGAAATCTTTGTGACACTCATCAGAACTCTTTCTTAGATTGCAAGTACAAAATATTGATTGAATCTTCCATTTCAAAAATAAAGGATGACTTTATAATAAGTTGCAAGAATTTTGTTCTGTTGCATGTGAAATCTCTGACTAAGACATCAGTGATTTATAGTGCATTAAGTGACTACTGATATACCTATTTTCTTTTTCTGCCATTATTTTATCAAAGAGTGGCAACTGAGATGCAAGTGGAACTGGATGAGCCCTAATGATTTTAGAATTCCCTCTAGGCTCATCAAGATTGTCAGCACCATATATCTGATACCACAGTAAGTTTATATGCCGGTCCTCTTCTTCCCTAGACGTGGAAATTAAAGCAGAGTACCAAGATATTACTTGATCTTGTGGAACTTATAAGAAGTCCACAGTCATGACAATACAGAGCAGAAGAAAAACATCAGGGTATGCAAATTGTTGTACTTAGTGTAGTAATCTGAAGAATAATATAAGAAGTTAATTATGTATGGATAGTGGATATAAATATCTGTGGCCAAGAATATCATAAATATTTAAAAATTGTAAATAGTAATCCATTCTCCTCAACACCCTGTTCTCAAACACCCTCAGNCGGACCCAACTGAATAGGGTTTTCCTTCACCTGAGGACGGAAACAGATCCAGTTTCCGAAACGTCGTGTTTTTTATTTGTTATCTTAAAAACTAGGACAATGAATAAAGTCCAAAAACCTAACATATCAGTGTGTTACACACCATCGTCAGAATCCTATAGTAACTACTTATATTCTAATTGTTATGTATTTGGACAGCAGATGAGAAAACAAAAGGTTCTGGACTGAATGATAGCAAGCATTACCCGAATTCAATCTGCTCTTAATTTCCTCCTGAATAGGGTTTCGATTTGTTACCGTCATTCCCAAATATCTGAACTGTGCCACATTTTCAAAACATCTGTTTCCTATCTTTATGTCATGAGTCTGCCTTGCATTTTGGTGACGAGACAGCAACATATACTTAGTTTTCTCTGTGTTTACTTCTAGACCAACCTTTTTACTTGCGTCAATTAAAGTTTGTGTGTTTTTCTTGATCACCCAATAGATTCACATAATCATCATACACAACAACTGATGCGTCCCTTTTAATTTCAGTTCAACCTGGTTTCTCCGGACCTTCCTAATGGCATATTCTAAAGCAAAGTTGAAAAGGAATGGCAACAAAGCATCTCCTTGTTTTAGACCATTCTGGATAGGAAAATTATCAGACAAATGTTTACCTACATGGATTTTACTATACATTTCGTTTAAACACATCTTAATCAGCCTAACTAATTTCATGGGTATCCCAAACTCTATCAGAATATTGTAGAATACTTTCCTGCTTACTGTTCATACGCATTCTTTAAGTCTATGAATAGCTGATGTACTGTCTCATTGTACTCCAGTTTTCTCCAATATCTGAAACCCACACTGATGATCTCTAATAATTTCATCTAATATGGACTTAGCCTTGAGAGAAGAATATTGGTTAGAATTTTGTATGAAGTTGATAGCAGTGATATACCCCGATAATTATTACAGCCTGCTGGTTCGATGCCACCTCTGTCCCATCTGACCTCCTGTACTCCTGCTAAATCTAACTTATATTTTAAGATTTATTCATAACTTGTACGCTTCTCCAAGTATAATTAGAATGATCAAGTCACGGAGGATGAGGTTGGCAGATCATGTAGCACGAATGGGGACAAGAGTAATGAATATAGGATATTGGGGGGGGAAAGGCAGAAGGAAAGAGACCACTGGGCATAGGTTGGTGGACAATATTAAAATGGATCTTCAAGAGATAGGATGGGATGGTATGGATTAGATTGATCTGGCTCAGGATAGGGACCAGTGGAGGGCTCTTATGAACATGGTAATGAATCTTCGGGTTCCATAATATGCTGGGAAATTCTTGAGTAGCTGCAGAATTTGCGGCTCCTCAAGAAGGGCTCAGCTCCATGAGTGAGTGAAATAGTACTCCATACTATTTACAATTTTTATATTAGTACTTGGCTACACTTTGAACCATGGCTACTATTTAGGAACCAGCATCTCATAAAATACTTCAGAGATATAAGTTCTCACAGCAGTGCATATTAAGACTAGCCTTGTGAGATGTGATGCCATGCAGTTCTGTAAATGACTACCAACATTTGGAGAACTATTACCTCCATCTTTAGGTCTATCCTGAAGATGGAGGCAGTGGCTTCCTCTGGCTGTGGAAGTCTTCATCTCAACACTGACTGTTCCNCCCCCCCCCCGACAGTTTAGGATTTAGCTTGACTTAACGTCCACGTATGGGACAATTACAACAGGATGCTGGAATACAGAATTATTTAGCTTAACATAACTCAATTTAAAATTTATTGTAAGAGTTGGGAGAAGTGTTCCTGCATTTCATTGCTAAATTTTCACAGTAAATATTTTATGAACAGAATTTTCACAAACTATACACCAAAGCATTTCCACTTATAAGAATGTTGTTGGTTGTGTGACCATCAGAATGAGCTGGGCTAGGTCAGTGAGTAAAGCTACTGACTGGTTACGGGTTAGACTGCTGGGGTGCAACTACTGCAAGGGCAGGGCTTGTTTCCTCACTGCCATGGCCAGACACTCTGTGGCCCATCCAGCCCCCAACTGGATGAGTAAAATGAGTTAAAGCTATCCTTGAGCTTAATTATGCACTGCACCATGAAGACATATGAGGGAATGGAGGTGTAGTTCTGCACATTGTGGACTTAATTGAAGGTGAGTGGTCAATTTCACACCCCACCCACTTTAGTCTCGGGGAAATAACCCTGAGTACACATTGGATATGAAGCTGGATGGACCCGAAAGGCCGGTCTGGATATTGTACAGAAGAGAACAGTTTCTTGCCAATGTTGGAAACGGAGCCTTGATTCCTCAGGATGTATTCCATAGCCTATGTGTTGTCCCGGCTTATGGGTAGCAACAGTGAAGCTGCTGGAATATGAAGCTGATCATCCCATTAACGTTAACATGCACAGTACTTCACCTCCATGCCCCCTATTCATGAAATGGTGTTTAGACACAAGTTTACCTCATGTGGGAATGAGAAAAATGGAGAAGGTAACTAAGAGAGAAAGCAAACTGAAAACTCCCAACTGTGAAACCAAAATAAATAAACTGCTATTTATCTTATGAAGCCCTGATATTACTATTCAATAAAGGACCCCAAAGAAAAAACTCTTTAACATGTGTTCAATAAGCACAATAGCTTCTCATGTTTCTGCATGGAATCATTCCAATTAAAATAAAACATAAAATATAAAATGGAAGTACAATAGACCTACCTCAGTGTCATGTTGAACGGTTTTGGAACTGTGATCTTAGGTTCTCGCCATGCAACATTTTTGTTTTGTTTTAAAACAGGACTATTTGATACACTGTGTGAAACTGCTAAATCTAATGCATCATCTTGCCCACTATCTGAATCAGAAAACAATTCCGATTTGGGTATATAGTGATCAGTTCTGAAATCATCCCATAAACTGTCAATAATGGATTTTGAGCTGTCAACTAGCAACGTTGATTCTTCATTGGCAGACGAAAAATGTGTATCTCTAATTTTGTTAGTGCCATTTTGCTTTTTTTCTTTGATTTTGTATAAGTCATGTTGGGGCTGAGAGTCTTTAAATTTACTTTCTTTGTGACTAGATTTATTGGTAATCAAGCCAATTCTTGACACACCTTCTGGTTCTTCAGTGTCCAGTATATAGTTGTTCAGCTGAATTGTAGGCTTTGGATTGCTTTTTCTATTAATTTTATCTGAATCTTCCACAGATACTGCAGAAATTGTTGGAGATGGAGATATGTACTTTTTGCTGTCCAATTTATCCCGAAATAAATTACCATCACCTGGATGTGCATATTTTTTCAGCTCTGCCGAATATCCAAGAGAAGCTGGAACAAGGCTTTTGTCATCTAAGTCACACTTTTTGCCTTGAAGATTCAAACTGTCATTGTAATGTTTCAACCATGTTTCAGATGATCCAGAAGTCTTCTCCAGAGTTTTTATAGTGTTTGCTTTATTATCTTCGTCCACTTCAGGCACATAAATACTCTTGTCATCTAAATCTCTTAAATAAGTTTTTTGTTTTGCTTTTAAGTACTGAAGTCTTACATAGAATTCTCTGTCAGATAAATGGATTAAATCTCCATAATCTGGAATACTCTCATAAAAATCAATAAATGATTTTAGAGACTGTGTGTTTGTAGATTCACCCATAGTTTTTAATGCGTACTTTGCATTGTCTTGAGGTATCAACGTCTTTGAGAGGCCTTCTTTAGAGTCTGAAGAAGGTCCATCTGCACCAGAAACAATTTCAAAGCTTTGAGTTGTATCTCGACTTGATATTTCCCTGTTGATCTGATCATTCTCGAAATAATTTGACACTCGTTTTCTTTCGAATGTAGGCAACGGTAATTTGTTTGTGGGATTAATGGGTACCTTAAGACAGGAATGATTGAAAGCGGCACCAGTATGTCTTGCTGTCATTGCAGAAAAAGCACAAGCACTAATTTGTTGTTGTTGCTGTTGTTATGGCAACAGTCGCTATGGAAATGTAAATAACAGAAAGCCAACATTGACATAGTATTCAAATATTAGGAGATATTTTTAAACAGTAATAACATTGTTTACTAAATTTAGATTTACTGTGGCTTAATACTCGTATAGGTGAGATGCAATTTTCTGTACACAAGAATAATGTTATTTTGATGTCAATTTTTGGTCCGTTGTATTTAACGTAGAAGTTGGTATGACAATCGCGACGCAGGGGAAATGTGGTGTACGTACAAAAGAACGTGGAGGAGAAAATGTGTTCATTGAGAAGAATGTTTAGCAAGTCGCGAAATATTTGTTCTTGCGTTCATATCATGAATAATGTAAGAGCAAATCAAATTAGGTTTCTGTGCAGGGAGGCGTCTACATCATCAAGGCTTAACGAGAAAAATGCACATTATGATATTATCGTTGCTGGCGGAGGAATGGTTGGAACAACATTGGCGTGTACTTTAGGTTAGGGGAGTTTTACGTTCAGTTCTGTGTAAAATGATGGAATTTCTCTAATGTTAACTCATAATTTGAGTTGCTTATGTTATTAGAATAATGTTCTGCGCCTCTTAGTTGCACGAAGACCCTCAATCCTAGTACACAAAATATGTATGGCACTCGTAGAGATTTTCATGACTTGAAATCTTCTGAATATGCAAAATACGGTTTTGACCCTCCCGAAGCGAAATAAAGCAATCTATATTTAATCGAACTAATCATAAAGGAATACAACAGAAAGCAGCACAAGTGTCTATATCGATTAGGATATTCCTGTGTTTCATCTTTACCGTTGTTTACCTAGTAATAGGTATATACCATGTGCTCTTCAATCCTATCCGCCATTTCAGTTCATGACTTTTATATTATCCGTTATATCTTAAGAAGTATAACAACACTTCAAAATTATGGGGTTCGTGACATGTATATATATATATATATATATTAAGGGTTCTGACAATGGTGGGAGAGAGACGGAATTGCTGGTGTTTTGGACTTTTTCCACCGTCTGGAATTCTAGGTAATAGAGGACACAACGTTTCGGAAACTGGATCTGTTTCTGTCTTCAGGTGAGAAAGGAAGACACCTACTCAGTTTGGCCCCTTAGAAAGAGCTAATCTCAATCACTAGTCCAGTGATCCAGATCACAGATCCAGTTTCTGAAACATTGTGTCTTCTGTTACCTAAAATTCTGGAGGATGGAAAAAGTCCAAAACCCCAGTAATTCTGTATGTATATATGTGTGTATGTACACACACATAAGGGAGGTTGGTTGAGAGCTTGCTGCAAATTGTTTGGCTATTGAGGTTGAGGGGCTTATTCTACTCACATCATCCGATGCACGTTCATACTCGTGTCATAATCAAACTAATAGTCTCTAAGCATTACCGCACCTCTCCGTTATCACTCAGTAGCCTTTTGAATAGTTGTCATGATGGGAGCTTGTTATGTGCCTATCAGTCTTAATCCAAAGACCTTGCTCTGTATTAAACCTTCAGTTGTGTTACTTCTTGTGTTGAAATTCCATATGAGAGATGTATGTTGAAACTAGTTTAAGTATAATACTGATGTGAAACTTAGGAAAACATTACAGCTTAAATTTCAGAATTTCAGACTGGCTTGTCAGTCTTGTCACATCACTGAAAGGTATACCATCAAGAAAAAAGAAACCACACAATGTCAGAAAGAATAAATAACCACAAGACTGTATAAGAACATGCTTTATGGACAGAATAACAGCATAACATTAGTAGAAGGACACCACCAGAAAAGAGTTTAGGGTACATGTCACATATGTTTATACAAAATTTCTCAAGCTAATGACAAGCTTCAGTCTTCAAAACTAACACCACTAAGTTCTTCCAAACAAACTTTTTACTGTTAATGTTGTATTTTAGCGTCCTGTTGCACTGAATGTCATCCATGATATGTATGTATTGACTGTCCTCTAGTGCACACAATCTCACATGTCACTTCACTGCATGTTTCGGCATCACTGTGCCATCCTCAGGTGTGTTATCTACGTTAAACTGTTGCACTGCTCGCCATCATGTGTCGTTTATAAAATGATTTAAAATGTATATTCTTCATGTACTATAATAAAATTTATGTATATTAAAATTTATGAAGATTTATCATCTTATACGTCTTATTTCAAACTCGCGTATTATATTATTCTTCCACTATGGGAGTCGTTCTTCCTATATTTTGTGTATACTGTGTCTTGTGATGTGTCCTTCTTCTTTGGCTGCGTGCGTTGTAATCATTAATAATAGATTTTAACAACTTTTAAATATATAAACTTTATTATTATATAAGGATGTATACAAATTTAATATTATTTATAAATGGACATATAAAGGCAAGCAGTGAAATGGTTGACGGATCGATACACCTGAAGATGGCAGCTTACTGCCGAAACATGTAGTGTAGAAGTGGTAAATGTGATTGTGTGCACTTGAAGACTCTTAATACATACACATTATGAATATGAATCAGTGCAACAGGACGCTAAAATACAACATATGCTTTAGCTACTTGTCTGTGAAACATAACCAGTGTGTAACAGAAAAATGGAACCATATTTCCAGGAAGATGACTAGTACAGGTCGAAACATATAGTGGAATAGGTTTTAAAAATAAATATTAAACGCCACAGACTGTCCACTTCTTGTTCCTAGGAAGGTAAAATATAATTTTGCTGACAGCTTAAAATAAAACACAACAGAATGCAAAAAATTAAAGGTTATGACTGATTGTGATTTATGGTATATTATAGGTGATAATTTAATACTCTTTGATAAATGTAGAATGTGCTGTGTTAGAATTCTTATGAAGAAGTTATTTCTAAATATATGATCTCAGATTTTAAGAAAAACATGAGATTAAATTAACACCTGTGTGACAACATGGAAGCTGTAAAAGGCAAGGTACAATTTTTTTGCTTCTTTAAAAATGTCAGAACTTCTCTCTTGTCATTGTGCTATCTGCCATTATCTTGTCACTTCTTATTTGAACTAACCACAACATGACCAGTTAGTCCAAACAGACCTGAGTAAAACACCAATACAAGAATTAAAAAAATACGTAAGTGAACAGAGAAAAATGTATGTGTGTTATGCCACTGTGCATAACTCATTCATGAGCCAGTATTTATTTAATATATATATTATTATTGCAAATTCTGCAGATTATGTTATGATATTATTTCTAATATCAATAACAATGTGGATATAAAAGGTAACAACTGCATTGATTATTTATTCAGAGTTTTTATGAACCCATTTCCAAATATATTTGATCGTACAACGACTAAGAAAATTGAAAAAATTATGAAATCCCTTAAAACCAAAAACTCATATGGATATGATGAAATCTCGATTAAAATTGTTAAAATAAGTTCTCCATTTATCTCTGCCCCTTTAAATTATGTTTGTAATAGGTCAGTCTTATCTGGTTCATTTCCTACATGTTTAAAATATTCTGTAATTAAGCTATCATCAAAAAAAGGTGACAAGAAAGATATAAAACATTATAGGTCTATATCGTTACTAACATCTTTTTCTAAAATATTTGAAAAAGTGATAAATATATAAGACTCTCCAAACATATATTAGATAATGATATACTATCTACTGAACAGTATGGGTTTAGAAGTAATTCTTCAACAGAAATGGCACCTTTTAAATTCCTAAATGACATTCTTCAGGCCTTCTTATCTCTTCATTTGATCAATTGAATGTATGGTTTAACACCAATTTGTTATCATTAAATTTTAATAAAATCCAGTATATACAATTTAGAAACTACTAATAGCCCAACAATTCAATTAGATACCAGTTATAATAATAAATTTATTGTTAATAATATAAATACTCGGTTTATAGGTGTTACTGTTGACAGCTCCTTGTCATGGAAGAATCATATTGATGGACTCATGGTGAAATTAAGCAAAGCATGCTATGCTATCAGATCGTTAAGACCCTTTGTCTCACGAATCATTGAGGATGATTTACTACTCATATTTCCATACAGTTATGTCGTATGGTATAATTTTCTGGGGAAATTCCTCCCATAGTAACAATATATTTAAACTGCAAGAAAAGGTCATAAGAATTATTACAAATTCTAGAAATAGGGACTCCTGCAGGGATCTCTTTCAGAAATTAGATGTATAACCATTTGACTTGCAGTATATATTCTTATTATTAATCTTTGTAACTGATAATATTTCCTTATTTAAAATAAATTTGGAGTTATATGATATTAATACTGGAAACAAAAATAATTTTTACCATTAACAACCAAGGTTGTCAATTTATATAAATGGTGTTTATTATATGGGTATAAAGGCATTTAATCACTTACCTTCTTACATAAAAAAAAGTGTTAGATGATAAGAATAAATTTAAAAATACTTTAAAAAATTACCTTCTACAGAATTCATTTTGTTTACTGAAGGACTTTTTTAATAGTAAATATGAATCTTAGTGTTATATTTGTATCCATATGTTTTATACATCATAAGGTGCTTTATTTTTGCATAAGATATATAATCACCTACTTTTCGGCATGAAGACTTGTATTACATTTAAGTATGAAGTAGGAAGATAAATCAGTTTGGTTTATTGTTTTATCTGACCTATGCTTAATTTTCATAAAGCATGTGCATTGTTTAGTATTTCTTAATCACTATGTTACATATTTATTGTACATGTTATTGTATAGGTTACCTGTTTGTGACTGGTTCTGTATCCGTCAGACATACTCTGTAGCCTCAGTTGGATCGATGGCATTTTACAACAAATTATTGATTTATTGATGTATAATAAATATGTGAAAAAGAAATGCTGTTGAAAGGAAAAGATGTCTACCAAAACACAAGCATAATATTATTGAAGTTACATTGCACCTTTTGTTCTGCCATTTCATGTACTACCAACATGCTGTTTATACTGAATAATCTCACTTTCCTGTGAAGTTTGTCATAACTAGAAAAATACACATTTCCTTAGTTGATTTAATTAGATCAGAAAATCGAAATCTGTTAGGAATTAATTTCTTTACAACCTTTCCCAGCAGGTTAGTTGGAATTTCTTTAACTTTTATAGAATTAGGTTCGTCTATGTGATATTTTAAAATTTAGTTCCTACTTTGAATAAAAGACATAGAAATTTTAATTGACAAAGTTATTGGCTTGAAGATTAATAAATATACAAAGACTGATTGTTGTGGAATTCTAGCATCCTGTGAAACATTTGATTCTTATTCTATGTTAAGATGGCTGTTCAATCAAGATTTCGTTACATTTAGGTTCTATGAAATTTCAGATTTTATATTGATATATTTTGTTAGTTTTCAGTATCAGCTGTGGAGTTTTAGTGTGTATTTAATAATGGTGTTCCAGCTCAAGCACCAAGACTATCAGGTAGGAAGATTCTGCTTTTGGAAGGAAGCCCACAACAAAGCAGGGACCTGAAGCCACAGTACAGTAACCGTGTGTCTTCCCTCAACAGTGGCACAAAGGATCTTTTGCAGTTGATTGGTGCATGGACGCATATTGCTAATGCAAGATACAAAACTGTAAAGAAGCTACAGGTACAATAAGTGCATTCACATAGTAATGAAGAAATTTTACTTTGTCTGACAATGTGTCTTCCCAAAATTTAATTTAAATTCAATCTCAGGTTCCTCACTAAATACCCCTCCCTCTTATTTTAGGTTTTTCAGCACATTAAAAAACCAGTACACCCAGTTATTTCTGGTGTATGTCACAGTTATCTGTTTGTATAGGGAATTCAATTTAGCCTTAGAGCAGCCAGCTAGAAATCTGTTTGCTCAGCCTGTCTACTGTTGGCTGCTGACCTATTGCTTGTCACCCAGTGCATGCTGGTTTATCTGGATAGCGTTGATATTGAGCAGTATCAGTTGTTTTTGAGATATTTCCAAATGCAGTTCACTGTTATGAAATGTAATGTTCAGAAATGAAATACAGGGTTCGGTCTGTGCTTGGTGTTGCTACATTGCCAAAATGTGCTTCCAAGTCTTAGCATTACATTGCATGAGAGTCATGTTTAAGTGGAAACTCTAACAGTGTAACAGCCTTTTAGCTTTTTCTCTCTTGATGTTATAATTTTCAGCAACAACAATTGCACCATAATATTATTTCACCTAATAGAGCTTAACGCATTTGATACATTAAAGACATTTTTGTTGATGAAAGCAAGCTTAAGCATGCATGTGGAACAGCTATACTGGGCTGCTACAGGTCTGTCTTCATGCCTCACTACAGTATTATTCCTCTTACTCCTGTATTTCAGGTGTGGGAGGCCTGTTCAGATGCAATGATAACATTCAGTCATGATGGAATGGTTGAAGACATTGCTTATATTGTGGAGAATGATGTGTTGTTAGCTGCTGTTAATAGACAGATTCAAGAACTGACTGGATATCTGACAGTTATCCATCAAGCTAAAATAAAGGGATACGAGCTTCCACAGCGCTGTGGAACAGCTAATGATGTTCGAGTTCATCTAGAAAATGGTTCATCTTATATTTCCAGCTTATTGGTGAGTACTAAAAAGGACATGAGTTTCAGCAACATTAATATGAGAAGGGGGATGGAACAAAAATTGTAGATAGCCAGATAAAGGCTATGAGATCTTCATAACAAACAAAGGTGATTTTCTTTTGTATATCAGTGGTAAGAGTGTTTTTATATGTGAATTCATTATGTGGAGATCGTGTATTTCCGTGTCTTAGACTCTTTCATATTCTGTATGTAGACAGAAGCTCAAATTAAATTTATTGATTTTCTTGACAGTGGCTCATCATACAGAGATTTTTTACATGACATAAATTATATATATATAATTGGTATTTACAGCTTTTATTCAAAACATTTTTGAAGTAGCAAACATTTAATAAAATACATAAAATCATAATTTCTTACTTTGTATGTTGGGATATGTACAGAGGAATTAGCTTGCACCAGTAGATGTGGCTCAGCAATAAATTAACCCTATATGTCAAGGAGGTATGCAAAAGAGCACAAAATGCTAAACTTCCAGTCTTCTGGAACATCATATAGTCCAGCAGGTAGGTATCAGTGTTTTGGAGGAGTATGCTATGTCCATCTGTAGGGTAGACTTGAGATGCAGGCAGCACATTCCTTCAAAATGTTAGTACCTATCTACCAGACTTCGAGATATCACATCCTACATGGCTATATTATAGTAATATTCATCATCATGAGAACTTCAAATCTCAGCAAAGAATGCATGTAGAAAATATATGTATTATAGGGGATTAACCTTTCCATTCTTTTGAATGAGTTTGATCAACCAATTTGATAGGTCAGTACCATATGAGTGGAAGATTATTTGCTACTTCTATTTGGATTTGTTGTACACTTATAAGTTGTAACTTCAGGTAACCATAATATTTTCACGGATCTACACACTGCAAATCTCAGTACTGTCTTCACTTTGTGAGGTTCCAACAATGAAGATTTTCTGTTCTTGTGCTTATGTCATTGCCATCTGGCTACCATCTCACACCTAACTCATGATGGCGACTGCCTAAACTGTTTCAGTGGCTGTCACTGTGTAGCCTTGACACAGGACGCATAGAAAACACTGCTCCCAACAGTTGTTTTGTTCTTGTCACAGGCTGTTGCCTTCTGATGGATCTCTTTTCATCGAGCCATTCCCATGCAATGGACAATGTTTAAATAGTCATGTCATGATATTATTGATTGTAAAGTGCTAGTTAGTGAAGTAGGTAAGATGAACACTTAGAACAGAATGAAAGACTCACATTGTGAGTGAAAATATGATGAATTCCCATTAGTGTAAGTGTCCACTATAACATTTGTTCATCCCCTAATACAGACATGAATATTTTTGGAGCACGTAGTAGTTATTGTGCTACTGTTACTCATCATAAACGTTTGTCATTAGACCATATCCTGGCCAGCTGAATCTGCCTCATACCCCATTTTCCTGTTAGTTTCAGTACTAATCTCCCATATACGCCTCTTTTTCGCTGCGCCATAGCTCAAGCAGTTAGTTGCTGGCTTCCCACCGTGGCGGCCCGGGATTGCTCTCGGGTCTGGTCAAGTGGGATTTGTGGTGGACAAAATGGCGCTGGGGCAGGTTTTCTCCAAGTACTTTGGTTTCCCCTGCCAATCTTTATTCCACTAATTGCTCCACAATCACCCTCACCTATCATCTCGGGCTGTTACAACAGGCCAGAATTGGCCGCAGTACAAGGGACTTAGTCCCACTCCACTAGCAATAAAAAAAAATACACCTCTTTTTGCAAATTGGCTCTGTTCATAAGGGTTTCCAATCAAAATTTCTTTGTCTCACTGTCTTGATGTAATAATCCTAATAATATGAGTGAAGTAAGGATACAAATCATGGTGTTGGATCTCCTGGGTAGAAGTGGCTGGATAAAGATCCTGCAAGTCTGGAGGCAGAGAAATGTCAGCCCCATCACCAGACTTTACATGCATGATGTTGGCAGCATTACCAGGGGAACTTATATTACTCATAAATCTCAGAGACCACAGGTGGCTGAAATTATGACAACCAGGGCATCAGGAAAGGTTAACTGGAAAGGCATTTTGGAACGGCTTCATGGTGCTGCAATACACGTAATAAAGTGGCGGTTTTTGTCACAGATGCTCCAGCTAAATGCATACCAATGATCTGTCCTCTCTCAAAATCAGGCAAGTCTTCCATTTTCTGGTTCATCCACATGGACTGTCACTAAGAACAAACACAAATGCACTGACTTGAGCACTACAGTGTATAAACAAACAGCAGAACATTCAGTGTTGCCAACTGAAGTTATTTCAATGTAGCCATCACAAACAACTTCTGTTCCTTAATTTCTTAGTGTTTCCATTTTGTTGTCCACCACCTGTATATATATGCAGCCACTCATAGGTAGATTCAGCTAAGATCATATTTTAGAATAGGCTGAACAGTTTTAAACAATCTTATTTGCTGATGACCAGGTCATATTTTCAGAATCGGAGTATGATTTACAAACAGCTACTCATCAGTTACAAATCATAACAAATAACTGTAATCTGGAAATTTCAACAAAAATAAAAGTAATGGTTTTTGAAGGTGAAGTGTGCTGTTGGTGAAAAAATTGTAATAAATGATAAAGCAGTCACACAGGTTCAGGGCTTTAATTATCTGGGCTATGACATATCATACAGCTATGAAAATGATCTTGAACAGACGCTGTCTAGATTTCAAACAGTACCAAGAGTGGTAAAAAAGAAAGCTAGAAAATATACACAGATTAAATTTTATAAGGTAATAGCAGTTCCTGTGGCTGTATATGGAAGTGAAGACCAGACTCTGAATAGATCTGAAAGGAGAAAAATTGAAACAGCAGAAATGAGCTTTTTAAGGCACGTCTCTGGATATACATTAACAGACCATGTATGCAGTGCAACAATATGCAATACATTACAGATATGCTTTAGAGAAAAGACTCCAAGACTACAAAAATGAGAGACATAATCAATTCTTAAGAATGTACTCTTCAAGGCTTGCCCAAAATATTGTGAAATGCCAACCAGACGGATGAATGTTGGATGACCGAGACAGTTTCACTGTGCAGAAATTTTTTGAGTACAAAAGTAATGTATCTGATCATGATGGCATAATAAGGATGATGAAACAGTGAAAATGCTGTAATGAATAGTTATTGAGTATGAATGTATGAGGGGTAGGCCTTCTCGGCCCCTGCGCCGCGACCTACAGTGGTCTGTTCTGCTTTAGTTATTGAGTAAGTCACGTTTCCCTAAGTATCACATCAAATGGACTTGAAGTCTTTCCGCAGAGCATTTATCTCTTCTGTCAGCATATTCAAACGCTGTGTGGTTATGATGTCACGCTGCTGAAGTTCATCAGTCAGAGCAGCCATGTGGGACAGTAGTTGATCTATTGTGGAATCACATTGTCGGTGTTTGGAATTTGGACACGTCCCACGTGATTCAGTTTCACTTTTCACTGAGTACCTTGACTGGGGGTAAACTATTTTTACATAGTCACCATCTGAACATCTGATTGCATTGTCTGATGATGTGGAGCTGTATCTTAACCGATGCCTTGATTTCTCTTTTCTTTCAGCTACCAAATGGTAAGCGTTTTTAACTAGTTCGCGTGGAATACGATTTTCACGTGGGTCATTGGGACGAATGTATAGTGATCGGTGATATGGTGAAAATGTTAGTAAGGCACTGCGATGGCATAGGGTTAGCAGTTTATTTGGTAGACAACGAAGTAATCGGGAGAACAGCATACTCTCAAGATGTGCCACAAGTTCAGCCTGTCGAACCAGCCGATCCAGCCCTGCAGATTGTTGCAGTCCTTGGATGTCATTTACTGCCAGACCTACCATTAGATTAGTGAGGATTACTGTCACAAGAAGGACAAATGCAAGGAATATAAGGTGTGCTGTAATTGGGTACAATATAGGGCTCTCTGTTGCATAGAAAATGTCTTCAAACTCCAGTTCTCCTGACATCATGACAACAGTTTTCATGAGACCCCAGGCTATGTTCCTGAAAGATTTGTAGTTGGGGAAGAGTACTCCAAAACTAAGACTGAAAGCTACCAGGAGGCAACTGTAAGCTAGTAGGAACTTGGCAAAGTTCAAAGCAACTGTAGTGAACATCTGTACATAAAGCCCAAATATAGGGAAACGTCCAACAAGCATCATCAGTTCAATCCATGTAAGGAAGATGCCAATTGCAGCCACATGATGTTGCCAAGTGAGAACATCTTGGCTTACATCATCAGCACTGTGGTGGTGCAGCACACATGGGAACACACTGATTATGATGAGCCACTGGAGCCAGTTCTCCCAATGAGTCACATATGTTTCCCAGCTGTGAGCCATTTGAAACAGTTCCTTTGCTATCAGTAACATGTCAAATGCCAGCAGCACATAGCCTGTCACTTTCACAACCATGAGGATATTGCAGGTGTCCATGTCATTAGTCCGAGTTTCATTTGACACTGGCATTGGACAGTTTCTTAGGTATACACCCATCATATAGCCTGAATAGAGCAGCACAAAGATTGTGTGAAAGAAAAGGCTGAAAAGGAAAAATTTTCTAATTCTTTTCCACTTCAGAAATAGGAATGTTTCACACAGTGGATGTTTCAAGATGTGTCTTTGGCCAACTTCTATCAGTGTTAACAGGAGTCCACTCTCCCCACGCTCAACACTTGGCACAAGGATACGGAAATCAAGCTTGAGTTCACAATCAACATCACCAATTTCATGATCATGGAGTTTGATAGAAGCATCCATCTGAGACAGTATCCTTGGCAGGATATCTGGAGTGCGTCGGACAATGAAGGACAGTGCTGACACTCCTCCATTTGTCCTTGCTGTTACATCACCACCATAGGTCAACAGCAGATAAACACAGCTCGATATTTCATTGAGTGCTGCAATGTGTAAGGGCGTATACCCAAATGCATCAGGCTTGTTAACCTTGGCCCCTGCATCGAGGAGTAATCGCACACACTCACATGAGCGATAGATCTTCACAATGGCACTGTGCAGTGGTGTTCGACCATCAGTATCTTCAGCATTAGGGTCAGCTCCACGTTGTAACAGCAGCTCCAATATCTCTCCTGACTGGGATAATGCTGCAATGTGGAGAGGTGTCTGATGTCGATCATTTTGCGCATTGATTTCTGCACCGGCATCTAAGAGCAACTTTGAACACTCTGCATTTTCATCTTCAGCTGCTAGATGTAACGCTGTTGTTTTCTGGGGCCCAAATTGGACCCGCACATTTGCACCATGTTCTAATAATAAACGAACGCACACTGCAGAGCCCATGGCTGCTGCCACATGCAGGGGTGTCTCTGTGTACACCTGAGGTGTGTTGGGATTGGCACCAGCTTTCAGCAGCTCTCTGGCACAGTCAATGGCAGAGCTTTGTACTGCGTAATGCAAGGCACTTCTTCCTGTTAGTCCTGCATTCACATCTGCACCAGCTTTCAGGATAAGTCGTAGGCTTGTTAAGTTTCCGGCACTGGCAGCGCAGTGCAGTGGAGTAGCTCGATGATGGGAGTCCCATACCTGTACTGATGCTTCATGTTCCAGAAGAATGTTAACGCAACCTGCATCTCGGGCACAGGCTGCTAAATGTAGTGGAGTCCTAGAACAGTTTTGTCAATATCATTAGACACACAGCTTAGCAGTGTTATACAGTAGTTAGCACTCAGGAGTTACATGTTTTACATCTTGAACAGGATGCTGACTAGCCTGAAATTTTTGTTAGACCTTCCAAACAAATTCTGGGATGGTAAAATGCCATGAATGCTTCCTTCTCAATTATTTTTCATTTGCCACTATATAATCAGTGCATCTGAAAAAGAAATATTTTTAAAGAACCAATGAACCATTAATAAGCAAACTGGGCTTGCATTCAAGTCTCTTTTCCTTGTCACAATATGTTTCGGCCATGCATGACCAAAACATGTTATGAGAAGGAAAAGGGACAATAATAAGTTGCAGTGTAGACAAAAATATATTGTATGAAATAAATTATACATTAATGCAACAGGATGCTTAAACAGAATATTATTATATTCAAGTTTATGCCCAGCAGTGACAATGGCTTGCTTCAGTGTTTGTCAGTCATTGAGACTGTTGGACCCAGTCAAGTGACAGAATTCACACAAAATTAACAGATTAACACATCAAAAACAATAGAAATATATGGATTAATAATCATACAATTTTGTAATCAATTTCTAGGCATAACTTGTACTGGTACATAATCCGAATTTATTATATTTTCTAGATATAACCCCCAAATTTTTCGCAGTTGCCATGCTTGTCACTGAATACTGGTTTAATTTTGAATTTAATTCATATATTTTAAAAGGTGACTCATTACAAATATGTTTTATTTTAAAAAAATTTTTACCACCTCTGTGGTCTAGTGGTCAGAGTTCCTGGCTACAGATCCAGAGGTTCTGGGTTTGATTCCCGGCGCTACCATATTTTCTGAGAAGTAGTGGGTCTGGAATGGGGTCCTCTCAGCCTCATGAGGATAATTGAGGAGTTATTTCAAGGAAATAGCAGCTCCGGTCTAGAAAACCGAGATTAACGGCGATGGAGATCTGTTGTGCTGACCATGTGGCACCCTCTAATCACTAAAGTTGGCACTTACTTTGCCGATAAGTGGTGATCGCTCGGTCAGTATAGTTCACTTGCAGACTACAGGCCATGGAGATTACTCCTTATCCTGGGTACAGAGGTCTCTGTTGTGAGGTTCAGTTTTAATGAAGAAGCCTGATAGTTCTTTAATAACTTGTGGGTCTAGCCTAATGTATAAGAGGGCTAGAATATACTGTGCAATCAGACAGTGAAAACTAACTAACTGAGATCAGGCAACTTGGAAGTGTGCACTGTAATCTGACATTTGTAAGGTGGGAGTGAATAGATTTATTAACTTTTAGGGACAAGATATTAAGCCTTTGTCCAATGATATCATAACAAGAATTGTGTTAGGCTAAGAATTGCCAGTTGTTTCTGAAGAGGTTTGAAATATTGATTAGCAGAAACCCTTTCTGATGGATACGATGATAAAAATGGTCACTCAGTTTTGCTGTCCCTCTGGTAATTGTTTTTGAAAATGGCTGGATTCATGGAGGGAGTCCTTCTTGGGAAGCTGGCAGTCATGCAAATAATAAAAAAATGTTATACCCCTTGTGGAATTTGAAAATTCATTACAGTATTCACAAGACCTACCACTGGATCCTGTTGTGAACTAGTTGAATCCATTCTGCTCCCACACACCTTATCTGTAGAAGGTACATTTTAATATTATTCTCCTTAGGTTTAACAACTAGTCTCCTTCATTCAGTTTTTCATTATTTCTTTTAGAGAGATTGTCAGCTTATACTGGAGGAATACCTCTTGCCAGCTCTCTGTGAAATTCAGCATCTGTAATGTGAAGATGTGAGGATGTGAGGATGTGAGGATGTGAATAGGTGTGATTACAAGGGACCCACCTGACCTAAAATAACATAGTTAGTTAGTTAGTTAGTTAGTTAGTTATTGGAGAGGGTGGGTTTCCCCATGCACTTAGACCTGTATTGGTCCATTATGCTTCCCTCTATGATTTCTACCAGTCTCTATATCCTACCGGTACTGGTGCTTACCATCAGTCCCGCCCAGCCAGCGAGACCGGCTCTACTAGCTGAGAGGTATCTATAATGCTTCCCCCATCTACCAGAGGTATTAGAGACTGCTGTTGGGCGGGAAACGTCCGTAATTTGGCTCAGTGACCTCCTTTGGAGATATGAGGTTCTTTTACGTGCCGTAAAGCTACGACACGGGACCCACGGCTTAAAGTCCCTCCCAGAGGACTTGTTCCCTGAATTTTTTCGCCCTTAAAAATTCAACGACCTCCGCCGGGTATTTGAACGCGTGTACTACGAGTCATGAGGTGGGAACGTTACCTCTAGACTACGGAGGCCGCTAAAATAACATAGTTAAGTTTTGTCATATGTGTTTGAAGTTCTAGGTAGCAGCACAAAATATTTGCAAGGTTAGGTGAGTGAGGCCCCAGGAGTATTTTCGCCTTCAACAAGCATAAAAAATGGCATGACAATGGTGGTTAGTACAGCTAATGGTGGAAAATCTTGTTGGTGTTAGAACTAGAAGCATATGTACCTTCCTTCAGCATCTGTTACACAGGTTGAAGCTCCAGCATCCAGCAGTCTAGTGAGCATGTGAGTGTTGCCTTTCCAGGAGGCTATTAGAAGTCCTGTTGTCTGTCCATGACTATGATTTACCAGCCCAGCTTCATCTCCTGATTCTAGAAGTGTGGAAACCTCCTCACTTCCAGGCAAGGCTCTTAGCCCATCCTCCACATCATTTCTGTTCCAGATGTCTTGTGCATGCCGCACTCCAACTCGTAGTTCATTGTCTGAACAAGAACCTGCTGTTTCTTCACTAGAGATGCTGCCCTGTTCCACATCCATCTCCATATCCTCCTCATCAACCCACCGTAACCTCAGTTCCTAATAAAAAAGTAACAATTCTTAAAAGCAGTTGCCTTTAGTGTGGCTCAATTTATGTATAATTTGAGGTTCTCACATTGGTGGTTGTGAAGAGTTCTGTCTTCTGAGATATAATGCCATGTTATTCATTGAAAATCAACTGTTGTTTTGGAGGAACATGTCTCTCTCTTCAGGGTTAAAGAATGAGCCGAAAAACACACCAGCATGAAGCTGGTCGCAAGCAGAGCTAACCCTGGTTGATTTTTAGTGGGCTACTTGGCATGATATCCCAGAAGATAGAACTTTTCATAACCACTGCTGTGAGAATCACAAATCATACGGATCAATCAAATGAACTAAAGTTCTTAAAATATGTTTTAGTATTATCCTCTCACCTACATCTCGGTCTTCATAGTGGCCTCTTTCTTTCTGGCCTTCCCACTAAAATCCTACATACTTTCCTCTTCTTCCCCATGCATGTTTAATGCCCAGACCATCTCAGCCACCTTGATTTGTTCATTCTAATTATATTGTTTAAAGAGTACAAATTATGAAGCTCCTCATTATGCACTTTTCTCCAACCTCCTACTGCTTCCTCCCTTAATGTCAGAGACTAAGATTCACACCCATACAAAACCACAGAAAACGTTATAGTTTTTGTATGTTCTAATTTTTATGTTTTTAGACAACAGATGAGAAGACAAAAAAAAAGTTCTTAATTGAATGGCAGCAAGTGTTACCTGAATTCAGTCTCCTCTTAACTTCTGCCTGAATTACATTTTGATTTGTTACTGTCATTCCAAAATATCTGAACTGTGCCACTTTTTCAGAGGATCTAGTAGCTACCTTTATAATATGATTTTGCCTTGCATTCTGGCGATGAGACATCAACATGTACTTATGTAAGATTTGATGTTTCTTCAACATGTACTTGGTTTACTCTGAGTTTGCTTCTAGACCTGCCACCTTACTAGCATCCATTAGAACTTCTGTGTTTTCTTTATGGTACTTATGTAATCTCCCAGTAGATTTACATCATTAGAATAGAGCAGTTGCTGATGTGTCCCATTTAATTTCAGTCCAGTGTGGCTCTCTTGGACCTTCCTAATGGCATATTCTAAAGCACAGTTGAAAGGCAGAAGCGATAAAGCATCTGCTTGTTTCAAACCATTCTGGATAGGAAGATTGTCGACAAATGTTTACCTATATGGACTTTACTATATGTTTCATTTAAACACATTTTAATCAGCCTAACTAATTTCATGGGTACCCCAGACTGTATGAGAATACTGTACAATACTTCCCTCCAAACTGAATCATAGGTTTTCTTGAAATTAATGAATAGTTGATGTACTGTCTCAATCTACTCCCATTTTTTCTCCAGTATCTGATGAATGCAAAAAACCTTATCAGTAATTCATCTTTTATGTCCAAACCCTCACTGATGATCACCGATAATTTTGTCTACATATGAACTTAACCTTGAGAAAAAGATATTGGATAAAGTTTTGTATGAAGTTGGTATCCCCCTATAATTACTACAGTTAGTCTTATATCCCTTCTTGTAAATTGGTAAAATAATATACACCTTTAACTGATCAGGCAGTTCCTTTCTCCAGATGGAATTAATGAGTTTATGGATCTCAGACTGTAATGTTTTCCCTCTTGCTTGAACCAGTTCTGCTGGAATTTGGTTGCTACCTGGCAATGTATATGTTATAAACTTTGCAACAGCAGTTTCAACCTCAAATGGACTAGGCTCAGGTAGTAATGTTTCAGCTGTATGTACTTCTGTCTGCCTAACATCACAGACACTATGTATGTTCAGTAATTGAGAGAATTAGTTCTTCCACCTATTCAGAGTGTTGGATTCTGCAAGCAGCACAGAAAATGAAGATTATGATTTTTTATGATGTGACACCATCTTACTTGGTGAATAGGTTGACCAGGTAGATCAATCTATGGAACTGCATGACACTCAATCACAGGGGACACAAAATAACTTTTCATGATTTCAAAGAAGTGGACATGTCAGTAAAATCTGGGTACTCTGACCTTAAATCTGGCCCTGTTCATGGTATTTCAGTTCATACAGGTTAAATAGTTTTCATTACAGTTTGTCAGTATTTCAAATTAAAATTGTAGATCTTAATGGAATGTATAGTTTTTGTCTTATAGCAGTATTTTTTAATTATTCTTGGATTTTTGGTTGAGGGGCAAGAAAAATTATGGAGACTGATGTGAGTTTTGTGTAAAGTTGGTGGTGTGTTGGACTGACATGAACATCAGTGATATTCCCTCTGTAATTTCATGTGTGTTGCTCAGTGTCACATGTCATTAAAATTTGTTGTTTAGTTTTGGATGAAAATATGTGAAGGGATAGACGTGACCTCTTCATTATTCTTTCATTTTATTGAGTTAATGGAAAGAACATATAAATAATATATGATTCTAAGAGCTTATGATGGTGACAGAGGCAGTCTCTTGGACACTATTAACACTGTCATCACATGCCTGATCAGCTGAGATGAATTCATTGTATATAAGTGATAGCTATGAGAGAAGTGGAGTAACTGTTCTGTACAAGGTGGTTCAAATATGACCGGGACTGATTTTTTTTTTTAAACCATAATTGCCAAACACTTACTTGCACATGTCAGTCTTCAACGTACTCCCCTCTGGAATCAACACATTTTTTCCAACGTTCTGGAAGCATCCTGATGTCCTTTTCAAAAAGGCTTGTGGTTGGTGGCGTATGCACTCCTGAACAGTCTGGATGATGGCATCATTGTCCACAAACCGCATGCCTTGCAAGTCTGATTTGAGCCTTCTGAACAGGTAGAAATCACTTGGGGCCAAATTGGGACTGTACAGCGGATGTGTCAGAAGGTTCCATTTCAATTTCCGGGGTGTTTCCAATGTTGTTTTGGCCATATGGGGGCATGCATTGTCTTGAAGGAAGGCTACCTGCTTTCCACCTCTCTTCCGCTTGGATCGGATCTTTTCCTCGACGTCTGTTGCCAGGAGGTCTGAGTAATAAGCTGCATCGACTGTTCTGGCATCTGTGAGAAAGTCTACATGGATCACCCCCTGTCAGTCCCAGAAGAACGTTGCCATCACTTTTCCTGCCGAACGCCTCATCCACGCTCTCTCGGGTTTGGGAGAACTGGTATGCCGCCACTCGTGTGATGACTGCTGGGACTCGGGAATGAAGTAGTGCACCCACGTTTCATCAGTGGTCACTGTAGACTTCAAAAATGCATCACCTTCATCTTCAAAGTGCTGTGGGAGACGACTGGCAGCTTGCATGCACACCATTTTGTTCACGTCCATCAAAGTGCATGGTACCCATCGTGCGTTCACCTTGCGATAGTGCAGGTGGTATTTCATGATGTCTTCTACACTACCAACACTGATGGACAGCATTTCTCCAAGTTCCATGATAGTGATGCGCCTATTGTCACGAATAAGCACATCTGCACAATCAATGTTTGGCTCGGTGATGGATGTTCGCTGCCGACGATCATGCGGTTCATTCTCCACGTGCTCTTTGCCCTCTCTGAAGCACTTACACCACTCACACACATGGGTCTGTGAGAGACACTCTTCCCTATACTTTTGCTGGAGTCTGTGGTGAATTTCAGCAGATGGGACATTTTCTCCAATGAGGAATTTGATCACAATGCGTTGTTGCATGCTCTGCGGTACCTTCTGTTTGCTCATCACTCTAGCAATTCCCAGACAGGACTGAACAGGTTCTAACCCAAACAGGAGGGAGGGTGGAGGTTGTGGCTTCACTCTCTTAAGGTCACACAGCTGCTGTGCAGTGCGGCTTGTTTACACACAAATCAGTCCCGGTCATATTTGAACTACCTTGTATATATGTGTATCTGACAAGTTATATACTGAATAACTGAAAAAATTATGGAGAAAATGAGAAAAGAAGGTTCTGTCTTGTATACATTTTAGGATATAAACACTTTCAGTCTGCTTTCCTTGAAATCTGCTTTTATTGAAATGCTTCAGTTTATATTGTCACATATAGGGGTAACTATAGTTGGGGTTTGGATTGGTGACTAGATTTATTGGCCACTTACACACTCACAGCTCGTGAGTACACTTTACAGATCACTGACACACACAGACTAGTATCCTCAATCTGTTACAGTCTCCACTACCCGTTCACTGGCAACAGATTTTAACACAGGACCTGTAACAGTCTCATTGAATTACATACTCCAAATGTCTTCTCATCACAGCTGCACTCTTGCGATTAACTTATTTCTTCACAGCCTCCCGTACAGAACTCAACTCGTCACCCCAGTTATCTTCAGGATGACTCCTAGGCATGGACCACACAGAAAACACAGCCCCTGTATTGTTGTAGAGGCATGTTTACCACACCGTTGCATAGCAACTGTTGATCCAGGGGCTCAGAAAACACGGTTCTTCAGTTGTTGCGTTGCATGTGTGTTTCAGGCATTACCTAGCGATGGCTGCTGTTGAGAGTCACTGCTTAGTAATGGGTCTGTATGCCACAATATAGTGAGACTAGCAAGAAATAGAAAGTAATGTTGTCTCTCAGAATAGAGATGTCAGTGGAGTGGTAAACTGGAGGTTGGCATATGGCTTGTCGCCTCCTACGACTCGCAGGGTCACGGTGGAGGTATTCGACCAAAGTCAAAGTCACATTGCGGCTGACGGTCAGTCAGTNGGGGCGCCCTCTCTGACGAGAGGACGGGTCTGCCTTTTGTGTATGATGCTGGCCTTAGCCAGTGCAGCCTTTCTCGGGTCTGAGTTCCTTGGAACAAGCGACCATATTTTACTGTCTCAGATTTGAGACTTCCCTTTTCGTCGTCTCCTACGACTCACAGGGTCACGGTGGAGCTATTCGACCCCGCCTCCACACGGGGGTGACGAGGACCAGAGTCAGAGTCACGTTACCACTGACGGTCAGTCAGTCTGTCTGTCTTGGTGTCGAGCCCAGCTGGGGCTCATGACCAGATATTTCTTTTGTATGAAAGTTACTGTCCTGTCCATGTGTAGCGCCCTCTCTGACGAGAGGTCGGGTCTGTCATTTGTTAGTCAGTCTGTAGTAATTTGTCCATTGTCTGTATTTACACATATTTGCAATACATACTTATATAAATGTACAATATTTACACGGCCTCCGTCAGTCCTGACGAGGACCGTACTACTAGTTCTCGTTATAAACCCTCGGCACAGACCTCACAGAAAACGTTTCTTTCATTATTTGCGTTTTCTCTCGTTGCCAGGGATATAACATGTCCACAGAACTGTTCCTAGCAACTGCTATTCTACTGTCGCCTGTTTAAACAGCTGTTACTTGGCGATGGATCTGCATGTCACAGTATGTATTAGGAATCAATCCTAGCGAAAAGTGGACAGTAAAGTTGTGTATTTCTTGATTATTTTCTAGCCTTACCATGTAGACTTAGGCATTTGAAGGAGAGTGTTAGAACTTATGTTCGCGTTTTATTTCAACTACCCTCTCACTTATTCCAGCCTCATCAGGAACAAATTCTTAGGACATGACGCGTTGTTAGTGGGAACTGACACGATGCAGTTGCGTCCATGTGGCTCAGCTATTCTGAGACAACACGTAATTCTGTGCTTCTCACCGTAATGAATTAGATGCTAACATAGCAATGTATTGGTTTCTCCGAACCTCGGACAAGAAGTCGGCTGTTCTGAGGTTTTCATGATTTTTCCTCTTTGTATCTATAACTAAATTCTGCAGCAGTACTGTGAAATATAAATTATTGCTCCCGTTCACGTCCGTCCTTGTTTGTAACCGCAGGCGTCATTTTCGTGTACCCCAGAAATTGGTAAAGTAACATGCGTGAACACCCGTGGATTTTCATCCAGGGAAAGGTGAATACAGGGAAATTTCGGTAATCCTAACTGACAGTACACACACACAAATCGGCACCTCCAGAAATTCCTAATTTAATATATTTCACACCCTTGCAGTAAAAGTGAACTCATGTGACACGTAATATTACGTGTCAACGGACCTCGCTATCTGAGTGATGAAAAGTGTAACCCAGTTACCTCTTGCCCCGGATCTCTTCGTGTAGACGAACGTTCGCCTATGTTTATGTACAAAATGTACCTATACATCTTTTGAATAAATAACTTTACTAAAAATTAAATATTTTTATTTGAAATGTAGTAATCCGAACGATTCGATTTAATGGTCGAAAAGCTAGCCGCTGAACCTGTCCAAAGCCGTTTCATATTTCAACCCGTCTTTTTCACGTAAGATTCGCTTTAATATTTTCTTTCATCTCACATGAGTCCTCTTCCCCTGAAATTAATGCTTCCCCCATGCTTCTGTGCCCAAAGGATCTCAAAATGTTGTGGAAATTCACTGTTCCAGTCAGGATCAATCACGATTACTTGGTTTTGAGGTTTTCACAGCGATAATTTGTCCTTGGACATATCCTCATGTACCCCGATATAATTCCACCGACGTTTCTGAGCACCGTATCTCCAGTATGTTCAGAGTGAAAGAGTAAGCCAGGCAAGAAACAGCATTAAACATGTAGCATGTTATGCATCCCGCGTTCTTCTTGATGATTTCTTTCCTTGCTTACTCTTTGACCTTGAAGATAGAGGTGACATGTTCCTCCGAAACGTCGGTTGAATTTTATAGGACTACACAGCGTTATATCCCGGAAGATATACATGTTCAGTCACGAATAGCCTGTATCGTGGTTGACACGTACCTTCTGCTTATCCAGCACGCTGTCGCTCAGGCGTCCCATCTCCATAAAGTTTCTTGTGGAGTTAAAATGGTTTTGCGACTTGACTGCGGTGCCTGTGCTTCGTCTCTGCGACCCTCCACTCTGCTGCGACATTCTGCAACGGTGATTTGGAAACAGGATGGATAGAGACCGCTTCCGGTGATAAGTTTCTGCGCTGATATATGGTATGAAAGCTTTAAACCTCAGTCGGTCACTTCTGTTCAGCGCCCGTCGTCGCAACCTATTTTGACAAAGGTTCATCAACACATGAACTATGGGGTGTAAAAATGCAAATTTAAATATGTGGGTGTGAACATTTTTACAAATATTATGTTTCTGGATATTACACATCGTCCTGTCTTTATCTAAAAAAGTCGTCCTGTTTGTATTTCAAAACAACGTTTCGGAGACTAGATTGTCTCCGTCTTCTGGTAAAGCCTACTCAGTTGAGCCCAGTCGATACAGCTAGTCCTTACTCGGACCGGAGACAGAATTCAGTCTCTGAAACGTTGTCTTGAAATGTAAACAGGACGGTGTTTTTAGATAAAGACAGGACGAAATATAATATTTGTACTTGTGTGCCATCGTCACAAACTTTTAAATCTTACTTACTGAGTGTTGTTACTATGCAGACATACAAAGCCTCTTGAGCCGTTAAAACCAAACACTTTGATCAGATGCGTTTTCAAAGTCCATAAGTAGCTTAATATCTCAGAGCTTGTTTTATGGTCAGTCGTTATATGTGAATATTGAACAGCGTCTATGGGAGATAACCAGAAAGTAATTACACATTTATGACTAGCGAAAGCGTCAGTTCTTCTTGCAAGCGTTTCTTAAACTTTACAGAAATAATGAAATTTCTTATTTATTGTGGCACTATGGTTGCGAATATAGGGTGTAGCATATTAACGCTGGCCGGTCACAGTGGTCGCGCGGTCCAAGATATCAAATGTCTTCGCTTGCTCGAACACTGTGATTATGGGTTTGGATCCCACTCAAAGCATGGATGTAAATTTATGAGAACGAAGCATACACATTGGAATCTTTGTCTGATTTCATTATTTATAGAGGTTTAAGTTACTGATGTAGGTGACATACATGTGCAAGATCTCTTTTGAGTTTACTTTGCCCCAAAAATAGGCAATATTTAAGTTAATTTCGCATTTTAGTCATCTCACACCCTTCAAAGAGGATGAGGTCGGCGGGGCATGTAGCACGAATGGGGGAGAAGAGGAATGCCTATAGGACACTGGCAGGAAAACCAAGACGTAGGTGGGTGAACAATACAGAGGGGTCACTCTTTGATAGTCAGTATCTTTGGAACAAAATGACATGTAGTTACAATTCTTGCGCGGAGAGAGAGAGACATTATATGTGTTCGAAGTGACCACCATCAGCGGCTAAACAGCGTCGATGCCGCCGAACTGCTGAGCGAACTACGGCTGTCAGTGTGTCCGGTGTGATCGCTGCACACGACGCTTCGATGGTTTCTCGTAGCGCGTTCAGTGTAGCTGGCGTTTGTCGATAAACTTCATCCTTCAAGGTTCCCCATAGGTAGAAGTCGAGAGGTGTTAGGTCTGGAGACCGTGGTGGGTACTCAGTAGCCCCTCTTCGACCTATTTATCGTCCAGGTAGAGTGTCATCCAAGTACGCCCTGACATCTCGATGGTAGTGAGGTGGAGCACCATCTTGTTGTAAGTAAAATCTCTCATCTCCAAACAGCTCTCGAATGGCAGGGAAAATCGATATCTGAAGCATATCGAGATACACCTGACCAGTTACGGTACCTTCAAAGTAGAAAGGACCAATCAAACCGCGCGATTACAGACCACACCACACATTAACACCCGATAGATTCACTTCCTTGCCCACGTGAACGTGTGGATTTACAGGAGCTGTTGGTAGCTGAGTTCCAAACTCATTCTGCCATTGTCGTTGTACTTCTTTAATGTTTTCGTACTTCCAGTACCACCTTAACACAGCCTTGCGTTGCTCAAAGAACAACCCTTCAGCCATTGTTGCTGCTGTCTTCTGCTCGCAGCATGAACGCGGCACGACACTCACGTGACTCATGTGACCTTCGTCATCTGTTGAGAAACCATTACACTACACCATCGCGCAAGAATTGTAACTACATGATATTGACTATCAAAGAGTAAGTACATTTTTTTAACCCCCCTATATTAAAACGAAACTTAGAGTGATAGAATGGGATCATATGGACTGGATCGATCTGGCTCAGGATACGGAACAGTGGAGGGCTCGTGTGAGCACGGTAATGAACCCGCAGGTTGTGTACACAAGAGCCCTCCACTGGTCCCTATCCTCAGCCAGATCGATCCAGTCCATACGGTAACGAACCTGCGGGTTCCATAAAATGCTGGGATGTTCTTGAGTAGCTACACAATTGGCGGCTTCTCAAGAAGGTCTCAGCTGCATGAAGTTAGTTTAGTTTAGTTAGTTATCTCACACCTTGAATAAATTCGTAACCCGTATTTGAACAAGCCGACGATACAATAATAATAACTTTTAAACAAATTTATGTCTTCACAGATGGAGCAAACTTAGCGCCAGGCACCCTTACTAAATAGTGCATTGAATCCACTTTTCGTAGGGAGGATCTTCCGATCTGTTGCGGCCCTTCTATATTGAAATATTCTCTCATCTCATTTGCAGTTTCATACCTTTTTCCTTTTCATATCCTAACGGTTCCTTTCTTTTCTTCTTTGTTTCCTTTGCAGAACATTGTTTATCGCAGACATTGTTATTTTGCCACCGATGGCTTCATTTTACTCCGTCGTCCTACCCTTTACACTAACCTAAAGCAAAGCGGCCTCCGTAGTCCAGGGGTAACGTTCCCACCTCATGACTTAAGGTACGCGGGTGGAATTTTTAAGGGCGGAAAAATTAAGGGAACAAGTCCTCCGGGAGGGACTTCAAGCCCTGGGTCCCGTGTCATAGATTTACGGCACGTAAAAGATCCTCATGTCTCTAGGAGACCTCTGAGCAAAATTAGGCAAGTTTCCCCCCGAAGTAGTTTTCAATGCCCCTGGTAGATGGGGGAAGTATCAAGGTACCGAGGGCCGACCTCGTTGGCTGAACGGGGCTGATAGCACGCACCAGTACCGGTAGGGTATGACGACTGGTAGAATATCAAAGGGGGACGTACAATAGACTATTAGTCGCGGTGCATGGGGAAACCCACCCCCTTCCAATAATAATAATAATAAATAAAACCTTAAGCAACATACTGTCACGTGTAGGGGTGTCTATAGACGGGGTTTTGGATATGAAGATTGGGTTGATTGATACCTTATACATTCAACTCGGAACTACAGGCAATTATGGTGCTATCGGTGATATACACACTTTACACTTCAGAGTTACACACACACTAGGTTGTATCCTGGCAACGGATTTGTAATAGTCTCACTATCATTTCAAATCACACATGAAGTCTTCTTTTCACAGCCTAATTCCTTTTGTCATTACTCTGCAACTGCCAATTCCGAAGGCTCGACAAAATTCTCGACAACAACTAAAACTGCTCAAGGCAAAGTCAAAGTGACATTGCGACTGACGGTCAGTCAATAAGTCTTGGTGTCGAGCCCCATCTTGGGCCTGTGACCAGATATTTATTACTGTTTGACAGTTACGGTGTTGTTTTTGTGGGGCGACCTATCTGTAGAGAGGACGCGTCTGTCTTTTGTATATGCTTCTGGCCCTTGCCAGCAGTCTTTTTTCGGGTCTGAGTCCCTTGGGACTCGCGACCACATTTTACTATCTCAGATTTGAGAATACCCTTTTCGTCGCCTCCTACGACTCGCACGGTCACGGTGGAGGTATTCGACCCCATCTCCACACGGAGAACATCCTAAGAACTGCTCCCTTGGAACTTCTCGTTAAATAGCTTCGGAGCGGACTCCACGGAAAACACCATCATCTATTATCCCGTATTATTTGAGGCGTGTTTGCTGATCCAGTGCCTAGCAGTATACGTCCTATTGTTGCACGCGTTGGCTCCCACGGAAATGTGTTTACTTAGTCCTTGCCTAGCAGTGGCTATACATGTCACAATACAAATTTATACACAATTAAATGCTCTGGAAATTATTTATTGAATGAGAAACATTGAAATGTATGTTTTTCAGATGATACATAATATTAAAGTCAATTTACGAAAGGTTTACATGATAATTCATGAGTAATAACGATACAGTCCCATTTAAACGGACAAATTAGTGAATGATGGGGTCTGCTGGAGCTCAGGCAGAAATTTACCTTTACACCATTTTGTATACAAAAATGGAGTGTACCTCCAGTATGGAGGTCAAGAAAACGTGGAACTACACGTATACGTCCACTCCTCCATACGCCTTCATGGCATAGTTCTTAGTTAGTTAAACACATGGACAATTTTACCTTGTTAATGGATGATCGAGGTAGCTCAGGTGATTGGTTACAATGCTACAGTGAAAATGAAGCCACTCCACATTGTGATTTTAACTGAATTTGAATTTTTAAACATGTTGTTTGCTGTTTTCCGACATTTTGTATGCCACTTCCTTTTCTTTCCGCTGAACCTTTTAGTAACTTACTTTAACCACTGAGTAAAAAGAAAGGAAGACATTTGGCGGATTGCCCTCAAGTGTTGCTATACGTTTTGTCATATAAATTAAAGCTCTTAACTGGTATCCCGCGTTGCCAGTATTCTGAACAACATTCTTACTCACTTCACCGTTGTACTTGCATTTGCTGTCTTTATATTTGGCTTGTGGACTTGATGACGTTTAGGTTATGTACATACATACTTTCGGTCCTAAAGGTAAAAAGGTTTGTTCCTCTACTTAACTAATTAAACACTACGCCATGAAGGCGTATGCTGGATTGGATGTATAGACCCATGTTTTCTTGACCTCAGCACTAGTTGGAGGTGAGTGGTCAGCTTCACGCCCCGGCCACTTTACCTCCGGGGGTAAAGCTCCCTGTACTCATTGGATAGGATGTTGGACGGACACCAGAGCCGGTCTGAACGACGTGCAGAAGTGAAAATTCTTACCCCCACCGGGATTCGAATTCCGACCCCTTTGTCGTCCAGCCGGTAGCTAGTTACTATACCGACTGCGCTATCCCGGCTCCTTTTCCTAGGATATATAAAGAAAGTCGAAGGGATGTAAAGCGTGGGATGCACGTAGAAACTCACTTTACTATGACCCTCATAGGTACAGGCCGTTTTTTGTTTTTAGATATGGCTTCTGGGTTATGCGCGAGAAGTGAGAAACATGGCAGGAAGTAGCGGGGGAGTGTTTGTAGCTGCATTATAGAAGGAAGGTGTGTGTAAGACTGTGTTGTAACACGTATATATCGTACATTCTCTGTCCGTATCAGTGGACTCCACCAGATATACTGCGCATTCTGTTGAGAAACAGGGACTTGCCGCATCTACGCTTGATGTCCCCCGTTTTACAAGCAAGGCTTTGAAAACCGGGTTATGCCCATGTAACCGTTACATTTGTTGTGAGAGGAATACCACTGGATAGTTCCAAAAGACGAAGTGTGAACGAAATTTTCTTGTGAGAAATTAGGGTAATTTTCTTTTTCCTCAGGGATCAGTTTAACTGTCGGGAATCTTGTACTTTTCGTATAACCAGAGTAGGAAATTAGTCTTATAATAAGCAAAGATACTCGTATATCAGTCAGGGCAAGCGTAGGTTCAGATTTTTGCTCTGCTGTTACTGTGTCCAGACCGATTCTTCAGCGCACTCACCTGCTGCCTCCTTATTCAGGGCGAAAGACTTCTATCCTGAAGATGGAAGCAGCGCATTCCTCTGAAACGTTGATGCCTACCTACCAAACAACACAGTCCCGTACGAGAAAACAGAAATCTTCGTGACCAGGAGCTCATTTCTCTGGTATAAAGTGATTGTAACATGAACCTGACCATTCCGCTTCAATCAAATGATTGCTCTATTTGGACCATTTCCATGCACCTATGCGGCTTGGTGCTTAGCCACAAGGGTGACTTGACTTCTGTGAGCGCCCTTTGTTACCTTCCGCGTGTTTTAGCGGTAAATTTATTGTGACATACTCGCTCAAAGCAAAAATTGTGGAGTCACAACAGCCGGCCATTACTAGGCAGCGGTCCGTGAACAATAACAGGAACGGTGTTTTCTACGCAGCCCTTGCTGAGATGTTATAAGCAAGACAAGGTAGGAGTTAGATAACTGTTGGGATTCAGTTGTGAGCTGTTGTCGTGAGAAGCTGGTAGTTGAGGGCGGGGACAGTTCGGGAACCCAGAGGAAAGGGAAGGTAAGCCGTTGCAAACCGCTACCAAACAACGGCTAGTGAAGACTAACAGACTGAGAAGACCTAATGTGTCCTTTAGTGATTTGTGAAATGTGTAGAGCAGTGAGAGCATAATCCTTACCTGTAGTTACGAGTTGTAAGAGTTCGGTAAATCAAATTACAGATACAAACCCCGTCAGTAGTCACTAAAATCACGTGTCATTACTGTGACGTATCGACCCACTGCTAGACAACGGCTCGATAAACACGTTCCCGCGAAGACAGATTCTGGGTAAACAGCCCGTTGCTATCTAAAGGCCTACAACAATACGCGACAACGAATACCCAGGCAACAGTCGGATAACTTCGGTTTCTATACATCGCGCTGTAAATACAACAGTAGAAGAGGCAGTGTTTTCTGTCTGGTTCGCATACAGCCATTCATGGGCAACGGATGTGTTTTCTATGGGTCCGTCTCGAGACTAAGTAGTTCAGTCCTCACGTGTGGAGGCGGAGTCGAATACGTCCACCGTAGCCCTGCTAGTCGTAGGAGGCGAGGAAAAGGGAATTCTCGAATCTGAAACAGTAAAATATTGTCGCGAGTCCGACGGGACTCGGACCGGAGAATGACTGCGCTGGCGAAGGCCTTCAGAATTTGTAAAGGACATACCCTCCTCTCGTCAGAGAGAGCGCTCCACATCAAGAAACCTGCAACTGTCTGATGATAATAATTTGTTCGTAAGCCCCAGATGGTTGCTTTATTCCAAGACAGAATGGCCGACAGACCATCTGTCGTAACATACGACTCAGACTAAGAGATCAGTCTTAGAACGTGAACGAGAATGGAGCGAGTCCTCGACAGCCACGGAAGAATGGTTCAGCTGAAGATTGTGAGGTCTTGTAATTGATTGTGATTCAGAGATATTGTAAAAGACGCTGTTAGTAAATGCAACCCAGAACCCGTTATTATTGATAACGGAGCCATAAACACGTGACAGTATGAACAATTTGATTATTGCAAGGTGTGGGAAGTTACGGAGGTTTAGCAGCGATCCGAAAACCATATTCTGAATCCACTTCTTCAAGTTAGAAGAGCATTCTGGAAATGCACGTTTCCTGCCTCTCGTATCGTCAGTTCGAATGCGTTTTTGTTCCTGGATTTCTATTCTGGAATTGGGACGAACGACTTCCTATCTCTCAGTTTACGTACACAGAGCACATTCAGAACTTAAGTGTTCTGTTGTGTACACGTATCAAGTTTCTGCGATCTACGTTGAAAACGAAGTTTTGAGACGATCTGCTCTACTTTCCTAACCTTCTGTTTATTTCTTCACATTGCCATTGGACATTAAGACTCCTGTTAAACACTTGTCCACCTGCAAGCTGGCCATCAGGTGTCTTACAGCAAGGCAGATGTTTGGATTCTGGTCTGACCTCGTCAGGAGTCAACGAAGGTTGAAAACTACGTTCTGTATTTATATAAGTTTTGAGGTCTTCACAGCGGTGATTGTTAACATTGTGATCGGAGTTATGACACCATGTGCCCACCTTCCATCCTGAAGATGAAGACAGCATGTTCCTCCGAAACGTCGTTACCCTTCCACAAAACTACGTTTAGACACAAACCAGACGACCTCAATCTAAATTTGCTTTCTTGTTCCTTCTTATCCTCAGTTATTTTTCCTTCCTCTATCCCAGTTTTATCTTTCGTTTGTTTCTTCCCTTGTTTCTTTCATGGCCTACATTCCTTATTTTGAAAAAAAAATTAAAGGAGGCATCTGAGATAACCTTGCTGCCTGTTTGTGTATCCGTCTGTGTCTGCCCATCTCTCTGTATGTTCCCTCTTAATTTTTGAGGCTTATGAGATCACATTGCTGTCTGTTTTTTTATGTCTGTATGCCCCCTCTAATTTTTTGTTTTTCTATGCGGTCCGTGTCTTGTCAAAGGAAATCAGGCGATTAGTTCTTCCCAGTTCTAATTGTTTATTTTTTAATTTTTATCTTTCCCTTTTTTCCTTTTTTCTTCGCTTTCTTGTGTCCAAATACGTAGAACTCGAACATATGTGATGCATTATGTCTTCACAGTACATTATTATTATTATTATTATTAT